>NW_015172013.1:1059892-1106025 GCF_001447785.1 Gekko japonicus | reverse complement strand
CTGTCTCTTCGCTAAAATTACGCCTCCCCCCTCTCCAGTTAAATCACCCCAAACCTGCAGGCTCCCCCCCTCCCCCAAAAAGCAAATACACTTGAATCTAATACTTGGCATCATTCAATTCGATGTGCCCCTTTTCCAGTACACGTTTCTCACAACCCCCTTTCCATACACGCGCGAGCGCGCATTCCTCTCCAGTGTACAATTGTTTTCTCAATACGCGCCCCCCACCCCAACCTAGATGGATAGCTTCCCCCCGGATAGCTTCTCCCCCCCCCCTTTGGAAACTGCTCCTTCCGCGCTCCTTTGCCTTTCCTCTTTCTATTCGGTGACACCCCCCAAAAAAACCAAGAAGAGCCCCTTTTGCTCTAGCTGCCTTTCCCTGCACCATTTTGGTGGCTAGTTTTGTTTTGGGGGAAAACAAACAAGCAATGACAAGCGGAACTCGAAGAGCCCTTGGCGAGTCTCACCTTTCTGCTCTCCAATCTCTCTTCCCCCCTCCAACACACGGAGAAACAAAACCCTGATGCGTCCGATCGCCCCCTCCCCTCCAAGAAAGAGCTGGCTGGTTCTCATCCCGCTTTCTGCTCTTCTCTCCCCCACCCCATCCACAACACCACGAAACTGACAACCCCCCCAAGAAGCCATGTAAGTTTCACTTACCGCTTGTTTTTATTTTCCTCTTTCCTTCCTCTCTGGGCTCCCCCTCCCCTCCCAAAGCAGCCGATCTCCGAGAAAAGGATGGATAAGGAGGTTTTTTAGAGCTATTTAATGGCCCTCTTTTAAAAAAAACAAACCGAAAAAAATATTAAAGAGAAGGGGTGCTTCCAAAAATGTAATCAAGGTACAATCTCAGCCTCTCTCAGCTAAAGTTCTTCCCCCTGGGTCACTGACTGTTGCAATCCTATTGGGCTGTTTTATTTTAATTTCTTCCTTTTCTCCTCCCTCCTTCCTGGCGACAATTTTTTTTAAAAAATAATAATAAACAGAGAGCGAGAGAGAGAGGCAGGCAACTATATTGCACCACCCGGAGGGAAAGCTACAACGTTACCCGAGCGCAACCCAGCTATTGGGAAGTGGAGGGGGAGCGGAGGAAGCGAGCAGATGGTACCTACGGACCAATCGGAAGGCACCATGCAAAGAATGGGAGGGGCCAATGGAGGCCCCAAAAAAATAAAAAGTCGCATCCCTCTCTTTCCCCCCCTCCTTTCCAGCCAAGGTAGGTTGCAGCGCGCCCTGATCTATATCCTTCCGCCTGGAGGAACTGGGATCAGCGAGCAGAAGCGGAGCTTAAAGAGACACGCACCGAGGGAGGCCCTCTTTTCGTTGGCAAATACTTTTCAGCCAAAGTGGTGGTGGTGGGGTTTTGACAAGGATAGGAACGACTTTAGGGTTCCCGCCTCTTTTAAAATTGGAGTCGTTCCCGTGCCTTTGAATGCGCCCGTATTTGGCATGGTTGTTCCCATGTGCTGTGCTGGGAGCCACCAGAGACGCGTTTCTAGATAAGCCTGGTGAATCCAGAGGAGGCTGCCTGCTGCATCTCTAAATGAATTCCTGCACTGGCCTTGCCTACTTGGAGGAAGCATTGGAGTGGGGTCATTCTGTGGGTCTCTGCACTCAGTGTAAAAATTGCCAGCTCCGGGTTGGGAAATTCCTGGAGATTTGGGGGTGGAGCCTAGGGAGGGTGGGGTTTTGGGAGAGTCTTCAGCAGGGTACAAATACCATCGAGACCAACATGCAAAGTACAGCCATTTTCTGTAGGGGGAACTGAACTGATCTGTCATCTGGAAGCCAGTTGTAATTCTGGGAGATCCAAGGTTGCCCACCTGTGGGTGGTGGCTGAAGATCTCCTGGGTTTAACTGATCTCCCAAGACAGAGAACAGTTCCCCTGGAGAAAATGGCTGCTTTTGAAGATGGACTCTATGGCATTGAAGTCCTGCCCCTCCGTAGACCCTGTTCTCCTCAGCCTCCACTCCCAGGTATTTCCCAACCCAGAGCCTGCATCCTTAGGGAGATCTCCAGTGACCACCTGGAGGTTGGTAGACCTCCTGATTGGATCACTTCCAACATAGAGAAACAGTAGAATTTGCTATGCTGAGAGGAGGCTGTCTGTTGCTTCTCTGCATGAGGCACCACTGAAGCCTTGTTGCCTTCCAGTCTTGTCTTGCGGTTGCGTTAGGTGGGACTCGATGCTTCAGAATTCTGAAGCAGCAAGAACGATGCACCCTTCCAAGGAGGATGCCCGCAGTATCTCAGCATGTCAATGTTTTGTGCTGGCTTCTTATCAATCACCCTAAGCTATGTGTGGGTAGATAAATCAGCTATTCCTCTCCCCAGGCGTGTTTAGATAATTCAGTTGCTTCTGATGTGGAGATGCAAGGAAATCACCCACTTTGAGGAGGCTTGCAAGAAGCAGTGGGAGGTGGGGGGGTGTTTTTACTCTTCCACATGCAAAAAAGTAAACCTTTTGAGTGAATGAGTGAAATCTAATTTGGGGAAAAGGTTCCTCTCCAAAAGTTGGGAGGGAAATCAGATAAAGTGCTTGCCCTCCCACCCCTTTTTCTTTTTTCCCCTTTTTAAAATTTTTTTTATTAACATCTCAACAGAATACTAATACAATACTTTTCTACACAATACCAAACATATTGCCAGATTACAAAATACACAATAATGCAAGACAGTAGATCTATCATTTACCCTAACAACAAAGTACAGTAATCTAGATGTTTTCAAAAATACAGAATCTTGTTATAATATGTGTTTTTTTGGAACTATTTCATTACCCATCAAGTACTCTATAACCGGAGACCAAGCCGCCTGGAATAACTTCTGTTTACTCTCTACATTTTTATTTGTTACATTTTTTGCAATTCGACTGTGTACAAAGTATTCCCACAGTTTATGTTGCCAACAATTTAGGGTAAGGGCCTCTTTTTCCAATATTGGGCTATCGATATTCTAGCAACAGCAATTAATACAGCAAGTTGTGTTTTAGTACATACACTGTCAATTGTAAGTAAGCCCATTTCCAAAACTACAGCCTCCAGAGTAACAGATAGACTAACACCAGTAATTACTACTATTTGTGTCCAGAAACTTTGTATAATGGGGCAATGCCACCAGCAATGAGCGTAATCTCCCAATTGACCACAGTTCAGAACAGAATTTGAATGTCTGCTAGATAAACAACAAGGAGAGCTAAAAGGTCTGATTTCTAAGATTTATAATTTGTTAATTGCGCAGAGAAACAGTTCTTGGGTGTTGAGTCAAAAACAATGGCACTTAGACTGTAATCAAGGATTTACCAGTGAGACACGGAAAGATATCTGGTCTTTACCTAACTTTAGGTCGCCAGTGTTCAGTGTTAGATTTAATACCTTCAAGGTACTGCACAGGTGGTATGTAACTCCTACAGTTCTTCACAGAATTAATCCTAACCACCCCTTTTTCTTCATGCCGTGAGAAACCAGAAAACTGATAAACACCCAACAGCAGAGTCAGCAAAAGGGGAAGGAGAACAAAAGCAGCTACCTTCCTTTAAAAAAAATATGATGATATGATTTCTCTCAACAATAAACATTAACAAAGAGGACCTGGTCTAATTTACTACGATGGGACGTTACATTCTTATCGAATCCACAATTTAAAGGTCTTTGTGTGCTGTGCTATGATTGTTTTGGTTATTTGCTTTCTGTGGAAGTCACGAGCTACCTTCAGTCTTCTTTGGCATTCTTGCACTGTTCAGATTTCCAGATTTTCCATGTATACCTGGGGCAAGGGGTAGTGCATTATTATTTTTATTATTATTGTTGTTGTTGTTGTTGTTGTTATTATTATTACTATTTTATTCACTTTTTTGCTTTGTTCTTTCCCTCCAGTTAACACAGGCTGTTGTACTTTGCTCACATTCTGAGAAGACAAAAGTCACCGGAAAAGGCAATAATGCTAGGAAAAGTTGAAGGGAGCAGGAAAAGAGGAAGATCCAACATGAGATGGATGGACTAAATCAAGAAAGCCAGAGCCCTCCATTTGCAAGACCTGAGCGAGGCTGTTAAGGATAGGACGCTTTGGAGGTCATTGATTCATAGGGTCACCCTAACTCGGAAGCAACGTAAAGGCACTTAACACTGACACAAATTTCATGGATGGTAAATCAGAGCCACTTCCTACTGCAGGCAGAAGCTAGCACAACAGTGGCAGGAAATCTTCGCATGAAGAAAACAAAGCAGAACAGTTCTGGCCTCAGCATCTCCCTGGCCTGTTGTTTCCTAGGCAGGAGCATTCTGTGGCTTTGCCCTCCCTCTGCAGTCTGCAGTAGCTGTGCCCTGACCCAGGTTTACCTCTTTGGTGAGAACTAGGCTTGGGTCACAGCTAGGGTTGCCAACCTCCAGGTGGGGCCTGGAGAGCTCCCAGAATTACAACTGGTCTCCAGGTAGCAGGTCAGTTCCCCTGGAGGAAATGGCTATTCTGGAGGGTTGACTCGATGGCATTATATCCCGCTACGGTCTATCCACTCCCCCAAGCGCTGCACCCCTATGTCTCCAGGAATTTCCTAACCCAGAGCTGGCAACCCTAAAAGAGTTTGTTTCAGTGACTGCTGTTCAAACAAGGTCGCCAACTTTTTTGCCAGCCCCGGCTCCTCCGTCTTTAACAGCAGCGCGAACTGCAGACAGCAGGATGCCATAGTGTTGACTTCCATGCCTCAAAGAGCTTCACTGTGTGATTTCAACATAATGATGCTATTTGACACATAAGAACAGGCCAGGTGGTGTTTTCCCCCCCCCTTCAGTCAGCTGCAATCTTATTTGTCAGGCCCATGTAATTATTTCACAAGGAGCATCCATGTCTGTTGCCTGTCCAGCGTGCTGCTTCTAGACACTGGCTGACTATTAATATTAAGCAGTTAAGTAGATAGGTACTGCTAACAGCATCACTGGCTGTTGACCATGATGGCTCAATAGAACCTCCATATCCGTAGACCTTGAAACCAATATTCCCTCTAAGCTGTGGAGTCGTGTGAGCAAAAAATCTACTTTGTGAGCTGGTGGCATTAAAGTTGTGAGCGAGCGTTTTGGCTGCTGCATCAGTTAGTTTGCCATCCTTCCTGAGCTAAGACAAAAATTTGTGAGCCGGAGGCTAAAAAACTGTGAGCCAGCTCACACTAACTCAGCTTAGAGGGAACACTACTTGATAGATAACTTCCTGTCTTCCCCTATGAAACTTGAGGTGACTGACATCCCTCCCATCCGGGCACTGAGCAAACCCAGTCCTGTTTAGGTTCAGCCAAGCAGCAAGATCACATGCCCTCGGACCATACTAGGGTGGGAAATTCCTGGAGATCTGGGGGTGGAGCCTGGGGAAGGCAGGGTTTGGGGAGGGGAGGGGCCTCAGCAGGGTATAATGCCATAGAGTCCCCCCCCCCAAAACAGCCATTTTCTCCAGGGGAACTGATTTCTGTCTTCTGGGCATCAGTTGTAATTCTGGGCAATCTCCAGGTCCCACCGGGAAATTGGCAATCCCAGACTGTACCCTGGCTTGCTGCTTTCAGGACCATCCGATGGACTTCCTAGGGACTTTGGGCTGGAGAACAAGATGCTGGACCAGATGCAGGTAGAGAGAAGGCAGGCAAGAAAGAGGTAAGTGATGAAATCATAATTTGTGAACAGGGGCTGCACACATAACCCTGAACACCTGAGTCTGCCTTATGCTGTATCCTTGATCCATCAAGGTCAGTATTGCCTACTCAGACTGGGTCTCTAGGGTCTCAGGCAGAGAGATCTTTCTCATTGCCTACTGCTTGGTCCTCTTAAGTGGAGCCTGGGACCTTCTGCATGCCAAGCTGATGCTGTACCACTGAGGAGGAGGAGATTAAGAAGAGATTGAATTTATAACCAGCCCTTCACTACCCAAAGGAGTCTCAGAGCGGCTTACAATCCCCTTTCGCTTCCCCTCCCCTCCCCAGAAAGACACCCTGTGAGGTAGGTGGGGCTGAGAGAGATCTTTCAAGAACTACTCCTGAGAGAACAGCTCTGAAAGAACTTGTGACTGACCCAAAGTCACACCAGCAGCTGCATGTGAAGGCGTGGGGAATCAAACCTGGTTCTCCCAGATTAGAGTCCATGCTCCTGACCGCTACACCAAGCTAGCTCCATGGCCCCTTCCCTAGACTGAACCCCCTTGCACTGAAGGGGGACGGGGTTGGAGGCTGAAGTTATAAATAAAATGCATGTGTGATTTCCCCATTATCCTCACTTAAAAAAAAAAAACAACGTGCACAAATCTTCTCCACAGTACAACCCACCTGCCCCCCCCCCAAAAAAACCTCAGTCATTTGGAGCAAGGAAAGTTTCATTGATCGGTGCGGAGTCTCAAAAGAAAAGAATCCTCTGCTTGTGCCTTGAGAAAGCAACTTTGCAGGAATTCACATGGGCCAGCCACTTCCAGCCTGGAGAATAAGTCCTGTGCATCCTTTCCAGCAGAAGATCATATTTCCCGAAGTTTATCCTAGAAACCTGGAGCAACAGAAGATGCCACTGGAGAATCAACCGTGAAACAAAACTTCAGGGATGAATAGCCTCCAAGCCCCCAATGGCCCCAAACTCCTTGGAACCAGAAATCATCCCCAGTCTTGTTTTTTTTGGGGGGGTGTCTCTTGCAGGAAAGAATACAGCAATACAGGGAAGGAAGGCAGTCCTGTTTCACATGGCAGGAGGATCGTGACAACTGTCCCTGCTGCAGGAAAAAAGAAAACCTCTCTGCCTAGAGGCGCCCTTGCTGCCCAGGCCAGGCCGCTTGGAGTTTGCTGCATTTTAAAGCACACACTCACAGACTCACGCAGCTAAAACAAATCAATCATGTTCCCCAGACTCCCTTCCTTGCACTAATTGTTTTCTTGTGTTCCACAATCTCTTGGATCAGCTCCAGCCTGGGCAATTACACAGCCCGTTTCCCCCAAGGGCTTCTAGCCGGAGAGTTTCGTGCTGCAGCTCCCCCAAAGCCAAACTCCCACACGATCGGAAGTCTCTTTTTCAGAAGGGCTTAACTTCCTGTGTGGGCCTTGGCTTAGCTGTGGTGGCACTGCAGGCTTAGGAGGCGGCAACCGCATGCAGGAGAGTGCTGTCAGTCTCCAGGTCATGGCTGGAGATCGCTCAGAATTGCAGCTGGTCTCCAGATAAAAGAGATCCGTTCCCTTAGAGAAAATGGCTGCTTTGGAAGGTGGACTCTCTGGCATTCTACCCCACTGAGGTCTCTCCCCTCCCCAAAGCCTGCCACGCCCCACACACCACCACCACCCCAAATCTTGAGGAATTTCACAACCCAGAAATGGCCACCCTAGTGCAGAAGCCCTGCAGGTTCAATCTTCTACTTTGTAGGGTCTCAGTTGCTGAGGGAAGACCCTGGGAAAGAGGAAAGAGTTGCCTACTCCGGGTTGGGAAATCCTTGCAGATCTGGGAGTTCAGTCCAGGGAGGACGGGATTTGGGGAAGGGAGGAATCTCAACAGGTAGGGTTGTCATTTTCCCAACGGGTGGGGGTTTGCCCTCTTTTGGAGGGCCTCATTCACTGGCCCTGGTCCAGCCAGTGGGGGAAACCCCACCCCCAAAGTGCCCTGTTTGCGCCGATATGCCGGAGGTGATGTCGTTGTGTAGGGCAAGTTGCAGGGGGACGCTCTATCGTTCAAGGAAAAATTCAGTGGTTACCATAGAGTTTTTCCTCAAACTATAGAGTGTCCCCCGCAGTGTGCCCTGTGCGATGATGTCACTTCTGGGTGAGGTCCTGGACAGAGAGAGGGACCCCCCGCCAGCAGCCAGGTAAGACCCCGTAACCCTATTAGTAAAGTATATTAGCACAGAGTTAGTCCGACCTGTTTTCTCCACCGATTTCTGTAGACTGGAGATCCATTGTAATTACGGGAGATCTCCGGGCCCCACCTGGAGGCTGGCCACCCTACCTGTCTGTCTGACACCCTGGCAGAAGTACAGCCCTGGAGGGATCAATGGAGTAGAGGCAGTGTGGTGTAGTGGGGACCCAGGTTCAAGTCCCCTCTTGAGCCATGCAAACCTTCTGGGTTAAAAAACCAAAAACAAAACAATAGTTCAAATACAGTTATAAAAGAAGGGGAAATACCTAATTTTTCTCTGTCACCAGAATCCCTACATTTACTCATAACAAGCTTAGTCCAAAATTAGACCAAGGGAAATGTATCACCTTTCTGTATAAGCTTGTTATCTTTGCCTCTTCAAAACCATAAGTCATCGGTTTGTTTTTTTCTATTTCACGCAAGAAGTCCATAAAGGGTTTCCATGTAGGTATAAAAATTAAGTAAAATCTTATCTTTTAACAAAGACATAAGTTTGGCCATCTCGGCAAGTTCTGTCATCTTATAGGTATGCACGCAGTTTTCCAGTTTTGAGTATATAACAGCCTTACTGCCATGTCCAAAAACTAAGTTCCATTTGTCTTCTCGAGTTGTTTATCCATTAATCCCAACAAAACCCCCTCTGGTTTCATTTTTATATCAATCTTTAAAATCTTCTGCATCATTAAATGTATTTGTATCCAGTAATTTTTAGCCTTATTACGAGTCCATCCTATATGATAAAATGTCCCTTCATGTTGTTGACATTTCCAGCATTTATTCAAAACATTTTAATGCATTTTGGCTAGTTTATCCAGGGTCATATACCATCGGTACATAATTTTATAAAAGTTTCCTTTTAAATTAGAACATAAGGTAAATTTTAAACCTTTCAGCCATACATATTCCCATTGGTCCATTTGAATAGAATAACCACAAAAAAATTTGACCACTTTATCATAAATTCTTTTACCTGTTCTTCCTCTGTTTAAAATTTCAACAAAAATGTATACATTTTAACAATAACATGTTGGTCGTTTGTACACAATTCTGTTTCAAATACAGTCATATATTGACTATATTGAAGGAGAAAGAAGAAGAAGAAGAGATTGGATTTATACCCCGCCCTTCACTACCCAAGGGAGTCTCAGAGCGGCTTACAAACTCCTTTCCCTTCCCCTCCCCACAACAGACACCCTGTGAGGTAGGTGGGGATGAGAGAGCTCTTGACTGAAACTGCTCTTTTTCAAGGACAGCTCTTATCAGAACTATGGCTTGCCCAAGGTCATCCAGCCAGGTGCAAGCGGAGGAGTGGGGAATCAAACCCGGTTCTCCCAGATTAGAGTCCGTGCACTTAACCACTACACCAAACTGGCTGTAGGAAGGGTGGAAATGAATTAAATATATACATATCAGGAAGTTCTGTTGAGGGCATCCTGGAGTTATTGGGCTGGTCTCCGTAGGCTTTAATTGGCTCCTGTTTAGCTTTTTTTCATTGATATTAATTGGGGGTACATAGCATGTTGTGAGCTTTCTTTAAGAGAGGCAGCACAGAATTGTGCAAAGGGGGACACATGGTTCAGTGGTAGAGCATTTGCCTTGCATGTTGAAGGTCCCAGGTTCAGTCCCCACCATCACCAGCTACAGCTACAGAGCCAGTTGTAGTGGTTAAGATGCTCCCTCTAAGCTGTGGAGTCTTGTGAGCAAAAATTCTACTTTGTGAGCTCCTGGCATTAAAGCTGTGAGCGAGCGATTTGGCTACTGTATGAATTAGTTTGCTCTGGAGCCATCCTTCCTGAGCGAAGACAGAAATCTGTGAGCCAGAGGCTAAAAATCTGTGATCTAGCTCACACTAACTCATCTTAGAGGAAACACTGGTTAAGAGTGGTGGACTCTAATCTGGAGAACCAGGTTTGATTCTCCACTCCTCCACATGCAGCCACCTGGGTGGCCTTGGGTCAGGTACAGTTCTCTCAGAGCTGTTCTCTCAAGAGCTGTTCTCAAAAGAGCTCTCAGACCCACCTGCCTCACAGGGTGTCTGTTGTGGGGAGGGGAAGGGAAAAGAGATTGTTAACTGCTCTGAGACTCCTTTGGGTAGTGAAAGGCGGGGTATAAATCCAATCTCTTCTCTTCTAAATGGTCCAAAATGGTCTTCCGTACAGAGAAGCTACTTTCTGGGAAGTGTCCAGCCCAAGAACAGATCACAAATCGAGAAGAACAAATGTGTATATTGTATACAAAGGTAAAAGTTTCCCTTGCTGGAAAGCTAGTTGAATCCAACTCTAGGGGGCGGTGCTCATCTCCGTTTCCAAGCCGAAGGGCCAGTGCTGTCTGAAGACGTTTCTGTGGTCATGTGGCCAGCATGACTAACACCGAGGTGCACAGAATGCTGTTGCCATCCCACCAAAGCAGTATCTATTTATCTACTTGCAGTTCCTTGCTTTCGAACTGCTAGGTTAGCAGGAGCTGGGGCCGGAGACAGGAGCTCACTCTTGTCACGCAGCACTCGGGTCTCGAACTGCCGAACGACAGACCTCCCAGTCTGCAGCTCAGTGTCTTAACCTCTGAGCCACCGCGGCCCTATATTGTATATAGATTTAATATAAAGTTCTACAGTTTTATTGTTTTTTTAGGTTGAAAACCAGCCTAGGCCGGGAGGGCGGGATAAAAATCTAACAAATAAATAAATAATAAAATACAAGTATTATTAAAATAGATGGGGTATTTAAAAAACAAAAACAAACTGAGAGGAACAGATGGCTTGACCAGCCTGACCTGGTTGGTCTGCCCCTGGAGTTGCTGGATCAATCCCAGAAGTCTGTAACGCTTCATTTGTCGATTTTTATGCAAGTGTTATTTATGCATATTCACACATTAGTCCGCATTCATCTCTGACACTTGGAAAGCAAAGTTGCCAAACTTTTTTCTCTTGGGGTGTGTGTGGAAAGGAGAACGAGAAACATGTTCTGTTCCTTGAAGAATCCAAGTCTCTGGGCAATGTGGAGAAATGCGAATTAGAAACAGACCACTAGATTTTAAGGAGTGTCATTGTCTCTGTCACCTTAAGGTGTTGCCCTCTTGCAAATGGTTATGTGGTTTTCAAATACAACATGCCATGAGCCATCCTGACCCTTTCCACTGAGAGCCAGTTTGGTGTAGTGGTTAGGAGCACGGACTCTAATCTGGGAGAACCGGGTTAGATTCCCCACTCCTCCACATGCAGCTGCTGGTGTGACCTGGGATCAGTCATAAGTTTTCTCAGAGCTGTTCTCTCAAGAGCAGTCCTCGAGAGAGCTCTCTCAGCCCCACCTACCTCACAGGGTATTTGTTGTGGGGAGGGGAAGGGAAACCGCTCTGAGACTCCGAGTGAAGGGGCGGGGTATGAATCCGATCTCTTCTTCCTCCTCTTCATTGCTCCAGCATCCAAGAGTTGCCCTGAAGCAAGGGGGGGGGGGCAAATGATCACAGAGGATGTGACTCTCTGTTGCCCTCTAGTGGCAAGCAGCAGGCTGTGGAGAGCCTCAACCACACCAAAGGAGGGGGGGAACACAATAATCAAGGATCTTTTATAGTAATTAATTTAATTTATCAATTTTTACACTGCCTTTCTACTCCAAGGGCTTTCAAGCTAGTCTACGGCAGCAAATGGAAGAACAATCCTAACAAAACGGAGGTGTAGTTGGTAGGTGGAAGGATTCAACTAGGAAACTGAGTGGTCTCCTGTTCGGAATGGGGTTGCACTCCCCCCAAAGGAGCAGGTTTGTAGCTTGACAGTGCTCCTGTTGGATACATGGGTGGCAGCAGTGTCCAGAAGTGCCTTTCACCATCTTTGGCTGGAAAACCAGCTGTAGCCCCTCCTGGGCGGGAAAGATCTTGCCTTTGTGAGGCATGCCCTGGCGACATCTAGACTACTGCAATGGGACTGCCCTTGAAGACTGTCCCGAAGCTACAGTTGGTACAGAATGCTGGCGACAGAACACTGACTGCAGTGGGCTGTCAGGACCATCACCCTAGTTTTCTTCCACCTACACTGTCTCCCAGTTTGCTTCCGGGCTTAATTCAAGGTGCTGGTATTGACCTTTAGAGCCCCATATGGCTCAGGGAGAGACTATCTTAAGGACTGTTTTTTTCTCCATATGAATCTACAAGACCATTCTAATCATATTTGGAGGCCTTAGAATAATAGAATCATAGGATCACAGAGTTGGAAGGGGCCGTACAGGCCATCTAGTCCAACCCCCCTGCTCAGAGCAGGATCAGCCTAGAGCATCCCTGACCAGTGACTGTCCAGCTGCCACTTAAAGACTGCCAGGGAGGGGGAGCTCGCCACCTCCCTAGGCAGCTGGGTGATCCGGGGAAGTCAGCATGGATTTGTCCCCAACAGGTCCTGCCAGACCAACCTCCTTTTGTTCCACTTACATTGCCTTCCAGTTTGCTTCTGGGCTTCATTCAAGGGGCTGGTGTAGATCTTGACAGCCCCATAGGGCTCAGGGCCAGCATAACATATCAATACCTTGATTCAGGTGCCCCACCATCCGAGGACTACCAAAGACAGGGCCTTCTTGGTCACGGCACTGAAACTTTGGGACTCCGTCCCCAGGGAGATTCCTCTGTCTCCCTCTATCTTTTCCTCCGCCAGTGGGTGGAGATTTTCTTTAGTTTGTTTAGCTGGTGTCCCCTCACTGCTTCTTTGCAACCCTCCTCCCTGTTTGTGTGTGTTTTATGCAATTATGTGTTTATCTGTTTTATTTGTTTTAAATATTTTATGTGTATTTGTATTTTAAATGCTCTTTACTGTTTGGAATCTTTTAATGTTCACTGCCTTGGGGACCCTGAATTGAGTGGAAGGGTGTATGGGTGGATAAAGTGCTGCCGAGTTGCAGGCACTTTATGGCTACCCCAGCCAGGGGCTCTCAAGGCACATGAGATGCAGAGGTGGTTTGCCCTTGCCTTCCTCTGCAGGGTCTTCCCTCCCAAATGCTGTTTACCATGCAAGATCTGTTGAGATTGGGCTATCCTGTGCTGCCTTCCCTCCCTTGAAAAGCAGCATAGAAATGTTTGAAATAAATACACAGAGGTTGATAAAGCACCAACCTCTCTCTCTCTCTCTCTCTCTCTCCCTCCCTCTCCCTCTCCTGGATCCTAACCAATCCCATTCAGGCAACTGATCAGCTTTAGAAATGTAAAGAAGAGTGCTGGTAGACCCCTTCTCATGGGCAGTTTTAACCCTGTGGCTGCCAGCTGCTAAGCCCACCTAAGTGAGGTTGCCAAATAACCAGTGGAAAACTGACCCCAGCCTGTGTTGGTGTCTTTAATGGCTGCTTGAAGCCAGTTTGGTGTAGTGGTTAGGAGCGCAAACTCTCATCTGGGAGAACCGGGTTTGATTCCCCACTCCTCCACATGCAGCTGCTGGTAGGACCTTGGGTCAGTCACAGTTCTCTCAGAGCTGTTCTAGAAAGCGCAGTTCCTACCTCACAGGCCGTGTTCCCTCTAAGGACCCCAGCCTGTGTTGGTGTCTTTAATGGCTGCTTGAAGCCAGTTTGGTGTAGTGGTTAGGAGCGCAAACTCTCATCTGGGAGAACCGGGTTTGATTCCCCACTCCTCCACATGCAGCTGCTGGTAGGACCTTGGGTCACTCACAGTTCTCTCCGAGCTGTTCTAGAAAGAGCAGTTCCTACCTCACAGGCCGTGTTCTCTCTAAGCTGAGTTAGTGTGAGCTAGCTCGCAGTTTTTTAGCCTCCAGATCACACATTTTTGTCTTAGCTCAGGAAGGATGACTCCAGAGTAAACTAATTTATGCAGCAGCCAAATTGCTCACTCACAACTTTATTGCCAGTAGCTCACAAAGTAGAATTTTTGCTCACAAGACTCCACAGCTTATAGGGAGCATTGCTCACAGGGGGTCTGTTGTGGGGAGGGGAGGGGAAGGGAAAGGAGATTGTAAAGTGCTCTGAGACTCCTTTGTGTAGTGAAAGCCGAGATATAAATCTATTCTCCTACTCCTCTTCCTTCTTCTTCTTTTTGAAAGGCCAAAATCTGCAGATGATTTCATCTGTACATCTGTATCCCATCCTTCCTTCGAGGAATGGCGCATGGCTCTCCCCCGCCCAGTTTATTCTCACAACAACCCTGTAAGGTAGGCTAAAGAGTGAGGGTAAAATGGAGGAGGGAACAACAATGTTATAAGCTGCTTCGGGTCCCCAATGGGGAATAAAGCAGGCTATAAATACACAAATAAATACATAAGATCACCAAGTGAGTGAGTGCATCCGTGCACACAAAAGCTTATGCCAGGAATAAAACTTTAATGATCTTAAAGGTGCCACTGGACTCAAACTTTGTTTAGTATAGTTGGTGTTTATCATGTTATGGATATCAGTTGGAACTGATTACATCCATCTTTACAACCATTCATTCCCTAGCTTGAAATGTTGTGATTGCAGGATTTGTGCAGATCTTATGGCTGGGTGTCAGGATCTTAGTCTGGATAGGCCTGCGTCAGCCATGTCTTTGTGGATGGGCAACTCTATTTTCAATGGACACCTGTGCATTGGTCAAACACCACACAAGAGAACCATCAACCATGATATACAGCCCTATGTTCACCCAGAGTACTTTTCCCAGTGTTAATGCACACCTGCTCATTGGGAATGCAGAGTGTGTGTGGAGGGGGGGTAGACACAAATGAATGTAAAGAAGTGGAGAATATGGGAAACGGGGCATGCACAGATCTCTGTACAATATTTTGAAACAGGAATGCTAGTTCCATCTGAAACAAGATCCCATCATTTAGGACGGCAAAAGCCAAGGGCAAAACCCAGATGAGGAAGATTTTGGAAACATCCTTAGCTTTTAACATTTTTTTAACAGTGGTGGACTAACGCAGTAGCGGTGGAAACTTCTCCCACTGTTCTGTTCATGGGGAAACTGTTACACTTTGGCGCATCCAGATGTGTTGAGGCTGAGGAGATAATATAACCTATATGAACACATGAAGCTGCCTTATGCTGAATCAGACCATGGGTCCATTGTCTACTCAGGCCGGCAGCCGCTCTCCAGGGTCTCAGGCAGAGGTCTTTCACATCACCTCCTATCCCATACTTTAGACTGGAGACGCAGGGGATTGGACCTGGGCCCTTCTGCATGCTAAGCAGATGCTCTCCCACCGAGCCACAGAACATGAGCAAGCCACGGAACGGGGGTGGGGGGCTGGCCTGTAGCTAACATGGGGCCCATGGGGCCCGGCCCCCTGGTGTTTCTTCTGGGCCCCCTCCCTCCTGGGCTGCCCCCAAAGTGCTCCAACTTACCACCTGCATTGTATTTCCATTTAATTAGCTGGTGGCCCCCAGAGGCCCCCTCCAAAAAAATTCCCTAGCTACGGGGCTGGTGGGGGGTGGGGACCAAAATATTGCCACCCCTTGCCAACGGATGCCCGTGCAGTCAGGGGTGGCACAGCTAGCCTGCTTGGCAAGCCTCGGTGCGCCCTCAGCACACGCTGCTCACATGTGTCTCCTTCTTCCATGCCCTCTCCTGCTGCCCAGCCGGGGCATGTGACTGAGTGACAGCCCGGGATTATTTCAGCCTGCCGAGCGGAGGGACACAGTGTTTACTGCAGGTCGCGGAGGGTGAAGAGACATCAAGGGGGAAGGAATATCGAGTTTGACCAGAGTTAGGAGGAAGGATCTCGACTTGGATTGGAAGGGAGGGGGGTCTTGCAAATTGGGGGCCCCCCCCCCCCGCCTGCTTAAAGGGCATGTGGGTGCTCCACCTTCCCCTACTGAGGCCAGCTCCAGGCTTCCCAAATGCAGCCCTTTAATGCAAATGAGCTTCCCTGTCCCCCCCCCTCTCGTTTTCCAAGTCTCAGTTCTCCCATAGCACCCATTGACGTTGCAAGTGCGTCACCGTCTCCAGCACAACCAGACAGCACGTGGGAGAGAGAGATTTAAAGAGGCAGGCAGCTGTTTCGCCTTCCAGCAGCAGCTGCAAACGGAAAGGGGAGGGGGAGAGGCCGAGGGCTTGCTTGGTGGCCGTTTGTCACAACAAGCCATGCTTCCAGCGTCCTTGCTCAGACTGGATATGGTGCTAGCATTGTCCTATATAGAACCATTCCCAGCTGGATTGCCCTTATTTCTTTCCCCCCTCCCCGTGTTTGAATTTTAGGCGAAGTTGAAGGCAGCGGGAAAAGAGGAAGACCCAACGGGGCGTGGGTTGACTCAGCCAAGGAAGCCAGGGCCCTCCGTTTGCAAGACCCGAGCAAGACTGTTAACGAGAACATGTTTAGGAGGTCGTAAATTCATATAGGGTCGTCAGAAGCGGCACTTAACACACACCAGCTTTTTATTTATTGATACCCTGCTTTCCTGACCAGTGGGGACCCAAAATGGCCTACAGCCTCGTTCTTCCCCCCTCCATTTTTCCACCACCACAACAACCTGGTGAGGTTGACTGACAGACAGGTTGACTGACAGTGACTGGCTTGGAGTCACCAACTGGCAGAGTGGGAATCGGAACCGAGGTCTCCTGGATCCTAGTCGGGCACTACACAGCCTCTACACCAGGATGGCTTCCTGTGTGGAAAAACAAGCCAAGATACGGATGATTGGTCAAGTGCAACGAGAGCCCAATATCTGGCAATAGGTGGAGACATTGGAACATGGGTTCCCTTAGAGCATGGGTTCCTTAAATTTTAGCCCTGCATTCCAAGAGCCAGTTTGGTGTAGTGGTTAGGAGCACAGACTCTAAACTGGGAGAATTGTGCTTGATTCCCCACTTCTCCACAGGCAGCTTCTGGTGTGACCTTGGGTCAGTCATAAGTTCTTTCAGAGCTGTTCTCTCAAGGGCAGTTCTCTCAGAGCTTTCAGCCCCACCTACCTCACAGGGTGTCTGTTGTGGGGAGAGGAAGGCAAGGAGATTGTAAGCCACTCTGAGGCTCCTTCGGGTAGTGAAGGGTTTTGTTGTTGTTCAGTCGCACAGTCGAGTCTGACTCTTCGCGCAACCCCATGGACCAGATCACGCCAGGCCTTCCTGTCTTCCGCCGTCCTCTGAAGTTGGCTCAATTTCATGTTCGTTGCATCTATGACACTGTCTAACCATCTCATCCTTTGCCGTCCCCGTCTTCTTTGACCTTCAATCTTTCCCAGCATCAGGGTCTTCTCCAGTGAGTGCTCCCTTCTCATTGGGTGGCCAGAGTATTTGAGCTTCAGTTTCATTATCTGGCCTTCCAGGGAACAGTCAGGGTTGATTTCTTTTAGGATTGACTGATTTGTTCTTCTTGCAGTCCAAGGGACTCTCAAGAGTCTTCTCCAGCACCATAGTGAAGGGTGGGGTGGTATAAATCCAGTCTCCTCCTCCTCCGAGGTGTCCTGGGTGGTGTGTGTGGTTCTTTCCTGTCGAATTTGACCCCTCACAACAACCCTATCAGGTAGGTTAAACGAAAGTTCACCCGCTGAATGTCACTGCTTAGAGCAAATTGCACACCACACTGGAGTTCCATGCATCGAAACATGTTTTTAAGAAGCTGTGGTGGGGGGGTACTGTATAAGGATGCCGGGTCCAGGTTGGGAAATTTCTGCAGATTTGGAGATGGAGCTTGGGTAAGGTGGGGTTTGGGGAGGGGAGGGACCTCAGCAGGGTATAATGTGGTACAGTCTACCCTCCAAAGCAGCCATTTTCTCCAGGGGAACTGGTGCGTGTCATCTGGAGATCAGTTGTGATTCCAGGAGATCTCCAGCCCCCGCCTGGAGGTCAGCGTACCTATGCACTGGGGAAGAGAAAACTCTTTGTTTACTCCAATCATACATGAACACTTGCAGCTGCCATATACTGAATCAGGCCACTGGCCCATCAAAGTTAGTATTGCCTACTCAGACTGGCAGTTCGCCAGGCTCTCAGGCAAAGGTCTTTCACATCACCTCCTCCCTGATTCTTTTAACTGGAAGTGACCCAGGGATTGAACCTGGGACCTTCTGCATACCAAGCAGATGCTCTACCACTGAGCCACAGCTCTTTCCCATCAAAAATACCTTACCCCCATGCCATGAAACTCCAATGGGTAGTGGGGGGGGGAGTACTCCTACCAGGCCTGTTTTTATACCTCATACAGCCTAAGAGCATTTTTACTCAAGAGAGCCGCAAAGGGTGGGGGTGGATTAATTCTTTCCTTCCCCAATCCATAGGGAAGGGCTGGCAGTTTTCTAGTATCAGATTATCTACCTGGAGTTCCAACTGTACAGCTTCAGAGTCATGCAGTTCAACTCTGAAATTAGTGGAAATTTGAACCCTACATTTCTTCCCTGCCCTGCGCCGACATTCTAAAGACGCCACCACGCTCTGCTCGCCAGCTTCTTTATGTATTATATTTCTGTCCTGGCTTTCTGCCCAAGATTTTGAAAATCCCATTAAAGCCATTTTTAACGTACCTGCTAAAAATAGTTGTAGTGTGAGCCTTTTATTTAAAGCCAGCTAGAACGTCCCCAAGTAGTGGGCAAGCATTCGCGTTCCACAGAACTCTTTTTCCCCAGCATGGCGTTTAAGTCTAAAAACAACAAGAGACGGGCAGAGTAAGTGGGTGTTTCAGGAAGGGAAAGCCCAGAGTCTGTTGTTGGCATTCAGAGCTACGGGAAGGGTTGCCAGATCTGGGAAATTCTTGGAGGTTTTGGCTTTTTAATAGTAATTTTAAATTTTATTCAGAGGGGGGGAAACAAAGAAGAGAGCGAAAGAACGAACAAATCGTAAAAAATAACAAAAAACAAAGAAGAAAGAGAATATATATAATAAAAAGGAGGCTTCCGGTTTCCTCTACGACAAATGGAAGTTTGATTACAGAATATTCTCTTACTATATGTTCACAATGAAAAGCTCTCTCTTTTTCTATTATCTGAATTCCTTTTTTTTATTTTTGCATGTGTGTCTGTGCCTAGAAGTCATGGCGACCTCTGGCGACTCCTACTGGGACATGGAGGACGTTCAGAGAAGTGGTTTGGTAGCCTGCCTCTAACTCCTGGCCCTGGTATTCTCTGGAGGTCTCCCATCCAAATACTTGCCAGGGTCGGCCCCACTTAGCTTCCTAGATCTGACGAGATCAGGCTTGCCTTGGGCTATCCGGGTCAGGGGTATTATCTGAATTCCTTATTCAAACTCACAGATCATCAAGTCGTCATTATTTATTTCATGCAAAAAGTCTATAAGGGGTTTCCGATCAGCAATAAACGATCTAATTGTCTTTTCTCTAATCAATGATGTAAGCTTAGCCATCGGTGCAGGAAATTCCTGGAGATTTTGGAGGTGGAGCCTAGGGAGAGTGGCCTTGGGGGACAGGAGATACCTTATTTGGGTATAATCAGGGCTATTTGGGGACAGGAATGCACAGGAATGGAGTTCCGGCTGGCTTCTGAGTTGGCCACGCCCAGCAGGAACTCATTAGCATAATAGGCCACACCCAACAGCAGAAACTCATTAGGATTGGCTACATTAGGGGTGTGTGGCCTAACATGCAAAGGAGTTCCTGCTACAAAAAAAGCTCTGGGTTTTGACAACAAGGTAAACAGAATAAGAAGCAAAAGGTGGGTGTGGCTGGATGACCACACTTCTGGTAACATGTGGGTTATGCTAATATGCTAATGAGTGGGGCTGTCAGGGGCGTGGCCCAATATGCTAATGAGTTTCTGCTATTGGGTGTGTGGCCTATTATGCTAATGAGTTCCTGCTGGGCTTTTTCTACAAAAAGAGCCCTGGGTATAATGCCATGGAGTCTGCCTTCCAACGCAACCGTTTTCTCCAGAGCAACTAGTCTCCGTCATCGGGAGATCAGCTGTGATTCCAGGATCTCTCCAGCCACCACCTGGAGGTTGGCTACCCTAGCTAAAGGCAGGGATGCCAATTCTGGGTTGGGAAACTCCTGGAGATTTTGGAGGTGGAGGCTGGTGAGAGTGTGGTTGGGGGAAAGGAGGGACCTCGGTTGGTTATAATGCCAGAGAGTCTACCCTCCAAACAGCCATTTTCTTCCAGGGGAACTGATCTGTGTAGCCAGTTGTAATTCTGGGAGACTGCCGGGTCTCAACTGGAGGCTCCAACTAGTCCAGAATGCAGGGGCTCGAGTCCTGGCGGGAACACCACGGACAGCAGACATATGACCTGTGCTGCGCCAGCTACACTGGTTAAGTCAAGTGTTGTCAAGTCAAGTCAAATGTTGACTTCCAAGGCCTTGAGCGGTCCACGTACCTTCAGGACCGCCTCCTGCAATATGCAATATGCTAATGAGTTTCTGCTATTGGGTGTGTGGCCTATTATGCTAATGAGTTCCTGCTGGGCTTTTTCTACAAAAAGAGCCCTGGGTATAATGCCATGGAGTCTGCCTTCCAACGCAACCGTTTTCTCCAGAGCAACTAGTCTCCGTCATCGGGAGATCAGCTGTGATTCCAGGATCTCTCCAGCCACCACCTGGAGGTTGGCTACCCTAGCTAAAGGCAGGGATGCCAATTCTGGGTTGGGAAACTCCTGGAGATTTTGGAGGTGGAGGCTGGTGAGAGTGTGGTTGGGGAAAAGGAGGGACCTCGGTTGGTTATAATGCCAGAGAGTCTACCCTCCAAACAGCCATTTTCTTCCAGGGGAACTGATCTGTGTAGCCAGTTGTAATTCTGGGAGACTGCCGGGTCTCAACTGGAGGCTCCAACTAGTCCAGAATGCAGGGGCTCGAGTCCTGGCGGGAACACCACGGACAGCACACATATGACCTCTGCTGCGCCAGCTACACTGGTTAAGTCAAGTGTTGACTTCCAAGGCCTTGAGCAGTCCACGTACCTTCGGGACCGCCTCCTGCAATATGTCCCCAGAAGAATGCTGAGATCAGCTGATAACAACTTACTGGTGATCCTTGGCCCTAGGGAGGTCTGGCTGTCCTCAGCTAGGGGCAGGGCCTTTTCAGTCCTGGCCCCGGCCTGGTGGAACTCTCTGCCAAATAACATCAGGGCCCTGCGGGATCTGATGCAACTCCACAGGGCCTGTAAGGCAGAGATGTTCCACCAGGCTTTTGGTTGAGGACAGCAGTGGGAGGTTAAGACCAGTGTTCCCTCCAAGCTGAGTTAGTGTGAGCTAGCTCACAGTTTTTTAGCCTCCGGCTCACACATTTTTGTCTTCGCTCAGGAAGGATGGCTCCAGAGCAGACTAATTGATGCAGCGGCCAAATCGCTCGCTCACCACTTGAATGCAAGTAGCTCACGGAGTAGAACTTTTGCTCACAAGACTCCACAGCTTACAGGGAGCATTGGTTAAGACTGGCACCCTCTCTTTCTCTTCTATGGCCCCCACGTGCCCTGCCCTGCCGTGCAGGACAGCGGTGTGGCCAGCAAAGGGGGATTATTATATTACCATCTTGGACTGGTTTTTAGTTATTGATTTACTGTTGGTTAAATTTACTTATTTATCGATTGTGTTTTAAATGTTTTATAAGGTTGTAAATCGCCCAGAGGTTGCTTGCTGGGGTGGGCAATTCATAAGTTCAATAAAATAAATAAAATACAATAAATAAAATACGGGCTGTGAATAATTGCCCTACTTTTGAAAACAAAAAAGCCAGCGGTGATTTGGATCTGCCTCCAGTTCTTACCAAGCCATTGGAACCATCTCTTCTTATGTTCTTATAGAAAAGAGACGGCTAGGGTGGGGACATGGTAGAAGTTTATAAAATTATACATGGGGTGGTGAGAGTTAACAGAATTTTTTCTCCCTCTCCCAAAATACTAGAACTTGAGGGCATCCAATGAAGCTGATGGGCAGTAGATGCAGGACAGACAAAAGGACATACTACTTTATACAGGGAATGATTAAAATGTGGAATTCACTGCCAGAGGATGGTAGTGATGGGTGGCCACAGGAATACACATCTTTAAAAGGGGATTAGATAGATTAATGGAGGATAAGTCTATCAATGGCTACTAGCCACGGTGACTGAGGGGAACCTCCATATTTCAAGGCGCTAAGCCTCTGAGTCCCAGAGCCAGGAGGCAACACCAGGGGAAAGCCTTGGCCTCTATGCCCTGTTGTTGGCCCTCCAGAGAAACTGGTTGGCGACTGTGTGAGATAGGATGCTGGACTAGATGGACCACTGCTCTGTGCTCTGCTTCTGTTCTTATGTGACATATGCTAGGGAAGCTGGAGATGAGTTTTAGGTGGTGCACTAAGTCTAGAGCAGTGTTCCCTCTAAGCTGAGCTAGTGTGAGCTAGCTCACAGTTTTTTAGCCTCTGGCTCACACGTTTTTGCCTTAGCTCAGGAAGGATGGCTCCAAAGAAAACTAATTTATGCTGTAGACAAATCACCCCAATTGGGCACTGTTACCTAGCAGATGGAGAGGGCAAGAAATGTGAAAACACTGTAACAAAAAGTGAGCAGTGACTCACGAAAGCTCCTACCCTACCACAAATGTTGTTAGTCTTTAAGGTGCTGCTGAACTCTTACTCTTTTTCTGCTTAACAAAACGGTGTTTGTCTTCTTGAAACTCTTACAGAATTTCCTCAGGTGTTTCTCTCACACAAAGATCTCCAATCGACATCCTGAAATCTCACTTTTAGAGAAACGCAGGGTCAACCCTGGCTCGAAATCTTACCAGCTTTGCTTGAGGTTTGAGCAATTATCTTTCCCAGCTCTGGATTCCAGTCCAGTAGGATTTACTCTGGAGCAAGCCCATGTAAGGGTGCAAGGGGGTGGTGGTTCAGGACTACACAAACTGGAACCAATTGATGGAGGGGCCCAAACAATGTAGCCCCAATTATCTGGGGCTCGAGGCTAGACCAGAGATCCAACATTCACATCCACCCACCCCCCAGAACTGCTCCACATTGCACTGAACCAGCCCTAGCGTTCTCTCCCATGGACGGTGTCCTTTCCCACTCTTCTGGCCTTCGCCGTTTGTTTTCCCACCACTCCTATCCCTGGTGTATTTATTGGCCTGGAAAGTTTTGTTCCACTCTCGAGGACTTCGGCCCAGCACTGGTGCCGCTTATCAGCGAGCGAGGCTGCGAAAGCTCTGCCCCTCCGGGTTTTCTTTAACTGGGGGGGGGGTGAGCTTCCAGCAAATTGAAGCCACCATTGTCCTGTTTAGGAACATCTCTGCAGCAGTGGTGTTGTCTTTAAAAGGGGGGGGATCTTAATGCTTAAGGAGATAACAATTGACTGGCAGGGTTCCCAAGCTCCAGTTAGCAGCTGGAGTTCTCCCACTATTACAATCGATTTCCAGGTCCCCTGGAGAAAATGGCTGCTTTCGGAGGTGAACTCTATGGCATTGTACCCTGCTTGGTTTGGTGTAGTGGTTAGGAGCCCGGACTCTAATCTGGGAGAATTGGGTTTGATTCCCCACTCCTCCACTTGCAGCTGCTGGGGTGACCTTGGGTCAGTCATAAGTTCTTTCAGAGCTGTTCTCTCACGGGCAGTTCTCTCAGAGCTCTCTCAGCCCCATCAACCTCACAGGGTTTCTGTTCTGGGGAGGGGAAGGGAAAGGAGATTGTAAGCTGCTCTGAGACTCCTTCAGGTAGTGAAGAGCGGGATATAAATCCAGTCTCCTCCTCCTCCTCCGTCCCCACCCCTGTCCTCCCCAGGCTCCACCCCCAAAATCTCCAGGTCTTTCCCAACCAAGAGCTGGCAACTCTATGGTATTATACACAGCTGAGGTCCTTCCTCTCCCCAAACTTTATCCTCTCTAGGCTTTGTCCTCAAAATCTCCAGGTATTTCCCTACCCAGAGCTAGCAACCCTACTGACTGGGCCAGGTTCTGTTGGGGGGTACAGTCTGCAGACTTTTGAGTCACACAGAGTGCTTTATTGGGACAATGTTTGCCTTGCCTGTTTAGTCATCTGTGTCACTCTCTGGGAGCCTTCTCCGCAAAGCTCTTGGCAAAGTTCCCTTCGTCCTCACACACACTCCACTGAAGTACACATCCACATCACTGTTTATTGTTTTGTTGCATGCTGTAAGAAAACGAAGACTCTCTCTCGTGCTGAACTAGGAACTATTTATTTACAAAACGATCTGGAAGACGTAGAGGGGGGGGGAACCTTAAGACTGTACAAACAAATGACAAAATCCTCTAGGTTGTCCTTTTCAGGCCTAATTCTTCCTGCGTCCTTTAGATGAAACCAGCAGACTGGCTCTTAAATGAAGATGGAATGCGGACGGCTAACCCAGAACGCTGCAAAATGGCTACAAAGCATTCTGCTGGAAAGAACAAGGCATAACGACATTCTTCTGTCTATCTTCACCTCGATTGTCATTCCCTCTCTGTTGTTTTCCCTCTATCAAATTATTGATTGTAAGCTCCTCGGAGCAGGGACCTGCCACTTTGTTCTTCTGTAAAGAACCAGGGACATGGGCTGGAGAACATACAATTCACTGATTTATTCTATTCATTTCATTTACACCCTGTTTTTCTCCCAAATGGGGACCCAAAGTGGCTTACATCATTTCCCTCTTCTCCATTTCACCCTCACAACCAATCTGTGAGGTAGGTGAGGCTGAGAGAATGTGACTGGCCCAAGGTCACCCAGCGAGCTTCCATCATGTAGGGTTGTCAACTCTGGCTTGGGAAATTCCTGGAGTCTGGGAAGGGGAAATTGGGGATGGAACTCCGCAGGGATGAGATACCATAGAGTCCACCCTCCAAAGCTGCCTTTCTTCTCCTGGAGGAACTCCGGCCTGCACCAGGAAGCTGGCAACCCTACTTCCACGGCAAAGTGGGAATTCAAACCTGGGTCTCTTAGTACTTGACCAACACTCTAAACCACCCTGCATTTCTATCCAGGAGGGTTGTCAAGGCAGTTTACATAAAATAATAAATATAATGAGAATTCATGTGATGTAGAAGAAGAAGAAGAAGAGATTGGATTTATACCCCGCCCTTCACTTGGGAGTCTCAGAGCAGCTTACAAACTCCTTTCCCTTCCCCTCCCCACAACAGACACCCTGTGAGGTGGGTGGGGCTGAGAGAACTCTGACACAAACTGCTCTTTTTCAAGGACAGCTGTGCCAGAGCTTGTGACTGACCCAAGGTCACATCAGCAGGTGCAAGTGGAGGAGTGGGGAATCAAACCCGGTTCTCCCAGATTAGAGTCCGCACACTTGACCACTACACCAAACTGGTGCACAACAGAAATGTTCAGGGGACATTGCTGTAAAGGAATTAGAACCGTAGTAGAATGGAACTGTACAGGAGGTCTCTTCTGTAAGGGATAGTATTGTAGTCTGTTGCAATGTTTATTGTACACACTGCCTCTTTTTCAAGGACGGCTGTGCCAGAGCTTGTGACTGACCCAAGGTCACACCAGCAGCTGCATGTGGAGGAGTGGGAAATCAAACCCGGTTCTCCCAGATTAGAGTCCACGCACTTAACCACTACACCAAACTGTAGAGGTTGTTGGTCCAGGATCTGGGGGACACAAGTTCGAGTCTTCACTCTGCCATGGGAGCTGGTTTGCTGGGTTGACCTTGGGCCAGTCCCGCACTCTCAACCTTCACCTATCTCATGGGGTTGTTCTTGTGAGGATGAAAGGGAGGAGAGAAGAACAATGTAAGCCTGTTTAAGTTCTCACTGGGAAGAAAGGTGGAGTTTAAATTAAGTAAAGCAATAATGATAGCTTCTGGTGGGGGAGCCGTGTTGGTCTGAAGCAGCAGAATGAGCTTTGAGTCCAGTGGCACCTTTAAGACCAACAAAGTGCCCTGACCTGGATAGGCCAGGCAAGCCTGATCTGGTCAGATCTCGGAAGCAAAGCAGGGCCAACCCTGGCAAGTATTTGGATGGTTTTGTCGTAATGCAAGCTCTGTGAAAGGGCGGGATATAAAATCTTGAAATAAATGAACCAAACAGAGCTGCTGTCGCTTTAATAGCCAGGCCGGCTGGGGAATTTCAGGGGGGGTGTCATTTCTCTGCCACCCAGGGTTCTTTCTGCAGCACGATTGTTACACGATCACTACTGTGCCTTTCTTACATCTGGTAAGTATTTGGATGGGAGACCTTCCAGGAATACCAGGGCCAGGATGCAGAGGCAGGCAATAGCAAGCCACTTCTCTGAATGTCCAGACCCCACTAGGGGTCGCCAGAAGTCAATAGTGACTTCCAGGCACGCCCATACACACACACATATACACAACCAAAAAAAAAAAGAGAGAGAGAGACCAACAGTTTTATTCTGGGTATAAGCTTTCCTGTGCATGCACACTTCTTCACATACCTATCTGAAGAAGTGTGCATGCACATGAACGCTTATACCCAGAATAAAAAAAAATTGGTCTTAAAGGTGCCACCGGACTCAGACTGTGTAAATCGGTAATGATATTGGGGCAGCTTCCCTTGGGTTTAACACAAAACATTAAAGTAAAGGTAAAGGTTCCCTTGCTCGAAAGCCAGTCGAATCCGACTCTGGGGTTGCGGTGCTCATCTCCGTTTCAAAGCCGAAGAGCCAGCGCTGTCCGAAGACGTTTCCATGGTCATGTGGCCGGCATGACTAAACACCAAGGCGCACGGAACGCTGTGACCTTCCCACCGAAGTGGTATCTATTTATCTACTTGCAATTTCTTGCTTTTGAACTGCTAGGTTGGCAGGAGCTGGAACTAGAGACGGGAGCTCACTCCGTCATGCGGCACACTCAGGTCTCGAACTGCTGAACTACCGACCTTCCACAGCCTGCAAGGAGCTGTCCAAAGGAAATACTGGGACACGAGACACTTGACAGAGGTACAAAGGTGTCACCTCCTTTGATAGGTAATATAATAAAAGATCTTGATCGCAGAAGTGTAGTCTCAATACAGCCCAGAAAGGAGATACCATTGGCACTGTTGGTTCAGCGGGGCTGCCTACCCGCTCTGTAATCCCATCCTCGTCGCCAGTTGTTAGATACGAGACTCGAGGCAGCAGGTGAACAGTGATAACAGTTTTATTTGAACACGAAGTCAGAAGAACCAGAACGAGACAAACTATGGAGCAACAGGCTCCTTTTTAAACTGTCCGGGCTTGGCAAGCCACGCCCACATGTCAGATAGTAACCAATCATAAACTGTACATAAAGACCAATCACTTTGCTTCCCTCCAGAACGACCTTTGTTCTGAGAGGTCGTTTTACGATACCTTGGTCAGACTCAAGCTCAATACCTTCATACATTATATTACATACACAACAGGCACCCTCTTATATCTCCCTAGCAACTAGATGTGCCCCAAGGGGAAAGATCTG
The DNA here is from genome assembly GCF_001447785.1 of Gekko japonicus. Lineage (NCBI taxonomy): Eukaryota > Metazoa > Chordata > Lepidosauria > Squamata > Gekkonidae > Gekko > Gekko japonicus. Next base: position 1,078,958 of record NW_015172013.1, on the reverse strand, counting down.
CTTCCCTCCCCTTCCCAGCCCCTGCAGCCACCAGTACAATGTAGTTGTTATAGTGCTGGATTAGCACAGAGAGACCAAGGTTCAAATCCCCATTCTGCCATAGAAACTGTTTGGAGAGTTGTGCCAGCCTCCAAGTGAGGGCTGGAATTCTACCAGAATTACAACTGATCTCCACACCACTGTAACTATCTGCTTTTATGTAAGCCGCCCTGAGCCGGCTCTGGCCGAGAGGGCGGGGTAAAAAAAAATATCTGAAAAATAAATAACTATCAGGTCCCCTGGAGAAAATGACAGCTTTGGAGGGCAGACTCTATGCAGTATACCACAGATTCTAGGTGTGATCCGTCCTCAAATTCCCCCCTCCACAGGCTCCACCCCAAATCTGCAGGGATTTCCCAGGCCGGAGTTGTCAACACTCCCATTTTATCTGGTAACCCCTAATATTTAGGGTTGCCAACTCTGGGTTGGGAAATTCCTGGAGATTTGAGGGTGGAACCTTGGGAGACTAGCATTTGGTCAGGGGAGGGAACTCAGCAGGATATGATCATGTCACAGAGTCTACCTTCCAAAGCAGCCATTTTCTCCAAGGGAACTGAAGTCTTTCACTTGGAGAGCAGTTGTAATTCTGGGGTATCTCCCGGCTAGGTTGGCAACCCTACATTTGGCCACTATCCCCTGCTGTGGCTTTGCTATCACATTGTACAAAAAGAGCAAGAAATTGGGGCAGAAATCAACACACACAGATTGTATTCATTTTTAAAGGGGGGTGGGGATTTTCCAGCCCTCAAGATGGGACTGTGAAAATATCTGGGCCCTGTGATGAGATCGGAAAAGTCAGAACGGGCACCTGTCTGGGCCTTCCAAAGCCATCTCTCAAAACGTTCCTTAGCTTCTCTTTTAAGTATATATCCCATTCTGTGGGTTCAGCCTGCTCCACCTGTCATTTGCCAATATGAGATTCCCCTATATCGGCTGTACAGGCTGCTCCCCCAGCATCCTTTGCGCCAGCTTAATGCCAAACATTGGCTGGTGGCCATTCTCGGACCGATTAACAGTTCCTTGATTATGTACTATATATTCCATTCTGTGGGTTCAGCCTGCTCCACCTGTCATTTGCCAATATGAGATTCCCCTATATCGGCTGTACAGGCTGCTCCCCCAGCATCCTTTGCGCCAGCTTAATGCCAAACATTGGCTGGTGGCCATTCTCAGACCGATTAACAGTTCCTTGATTATGTAATATGGCGGCTAAGCTCTTCAGCTGGAGAGGAGGAGGCTGGGTCAGGAGGGGAGACGGGGACAAGGGATTCAGGTTCAGCTCTGGGCGACTGAGGGGCTTTGCCCCAGCCAGCTGTCCGTGACACCCTGCTGGTCTCTGCCTCACTCCTAGTCCCTCAAACCCCCATAGCTGGACAACTGCTATTCTCAGTGCAGCCAGCCATGTCAATAGCCATATATGTTTGTGATTCAATATGGGGTGGGGCTGAGGCTCAGGGGGTCCCAAGTTCAGTCCTGGGCATCTCCCATTAAAAGGGTCAAGTAGGAGGCGATGTGAAAGACCTTGAGCTGAGATCAGTATTCCCTCTGTCCATCAGTGGCTATTAGCCACAAGGTATAGATAGGGACTCTGGGGCAAGTGATGCTCTGTCATCTTGGTGCTTGGGGGGGGGGTCAACAGTGGGAGGGCTTCTAATGTCCTGGCCCCACTGGTGGACCTCCTGATGGCACCTGGTATTTCTGGCCACTGTGTGATACAGAGTGTTGGACTGGATGGGCCTTTGGCCTGATCCAACACTGGCATCTCTTATGTTCTTATGTTCTTATAATCTGTGTCCATGAGCAGCCGCTCATTAACCCAGGAAGCCCCGCTCAGCAGCAATCTGGAGCCGGGCAGGGTCTTGCACTACCCACTACCCATTTTAAGATTACAGCAGTAGCCCTGACCTGGATAGGCCAGGCAAACCGGATCTCTTCAGACCTCAGAAGCTAAGCAGGGTCGACTCTGGCAAGTACTTGCATGGGAGACCTCCTTGGAATGTGAGAGGTGGGGTCAGGCTTTATTCAACCACCTCTCCATATCCTCCAGGCCCCCAGTAGGGGTCTGTCACCAGAGGTCGCCATGACTTCCAGGTGCACTCATGGACAATTATATTGTACTCAGGAATGGGAACTGCTCTGCTCAGAAGGGTGGGAAATAATTAGGGGGGAATGTTTGGAGATCCTGGAGAACCGGTGCTGTTTAGACAACATTTACCTAAGCATGCCAAAGAGTCTGACTCTGTATAAAGCAGCTTCTTGTACTGAGCACATGTAGTGGGAATGAGATGGTGCTGCCGACAGTGAGAAATTCTGAGATATCAGAGGGCAGTAGAAGCAGCAGAACAGAGTATGAATCTCTAAACTGGCTTTATAACATAAGGGGAAAGGTGTCTGTCCCGAGCTGATTATTTATTTATTTAATTTGTACCCTGCCTTTGTCCCCAAGTGGGATCCAAAGCGGCTTACCTTGTTCTCCTTTCCTCTGTTTCATCCTCGCAACATGCGGAATTCGCTGCCAGAGGATGTAGCGATGGCAACAGGAATAAACAGCTTTAAGTGGGGATTAGGTAGATTCAGAGAGGATAAGTCTATTGATGGCTACTAGCCATGGTGACCGAGGGGAACCACTACATCCAGAGGCACTAAGCCTCTGAATCCCAGAGCCAGGAGGCAGCATCAGGGGAAGGCCTCGGCCTCTGTGCCCTGCTGGTGGCCCTCCAGAGGAACTGGTTGGCCACTGTTTGAGACAGGATGCTGGACTAAATGGACTATCAGTCTGAACCAGCAGGGCTCTTCTTATGGTTTTTTTTTTTTTTTAATAACTCTGTGAGTTAGGTTAGGCTGAGAGAGTGTGACTGGCCCAAGGTCACCCAGCAAGCTTCCATGGCACCAATGCGGATTCAAACCCAGGTCTCCCAGGTACTATTCTGACACTTAACCACTACCGTACACTGGCTCTCTACAAAACATCACATTTTAGAAGCTTATTTTGTTAGTATTTTGAATGGGTTAAAAGGTGCTTTGAGCTGTCAGAGAGGTGGGGATAGGGAATGCTTTAAATGAATGTAATAATAACAACAATATTAATAATTATTATTATTATTGTTGTTGTTGTTATTGTTATTTCCTAAAAAGAAACCCTCCAATTTTGCCTAAAGCTCAAAGCAGCTTACACTAAATTTTAAAAACAACCAGGATACAAAAACCTCAACAAACGATGAAGCTAGGAAGAAAATTAAAATTAGAAAAATAGTAGCCATCTGATCTTCAAAAGCTGATGAAGAGAGGCAGTCTCGCTGTGAGAAGAAGGCAAGTAAATGGACTTCCCAAAATTCAATCAAATGCCTTATGAAATAATTATGTTTTCATCTGGGGCCTAAAGAAAGTTGGAAAAAGCAGACCTTGAGACAGAGAAAGAGAGAGAGAAAAAGAGAGCTCATGTTACAGGCTGATAAAAATTATACATGGTGTGGAGAAACTGGGGGGGAAAGATATTTGTTTTTCCAGTACTACAATGTGGAATCAACCAACGATACTGTTGGATAGAATATTCTGGAAGACAAAAGGAACTATTTCATCATACAACACATAATAAACTTAAGGAACAGATTGGAATATAAAGTGGAGATGCCCCCCCCCAAAAAAGTAGTGATTGATTGGTGCTAGTTTTTAAATGGCTTTACAAGGACATCATCAGACAAATTCATAGATCAGCCATCAATCCATGGCTACTAGCCATCCTGACTAAATGGAACCTCCATATTGTGGGGGAGGTTTGGCCTTAAGGTCCTGCATATTGTGTGAAACAGAATGCTGGACTACATGGACCTTTGGTTTAGGATTGCAAACTGTGGCCTAAGAAATTCCTGGAGATTTGGGGTTGGTGCCTCCGAGAACAGATTTCGTGGAGGGGAGGCAGCTCAGCAGCAGGGATGCGGTGCCACAGATTCCACCTTTCAAAGCTGCCTCCCCCCCTGAAACAATTAGCTTCGCCAACCTCCAGGCCGTGGCTGGAGATCTCCCACTGTTACAGCTGATCTCCAGATGACAGAAATCTGTTCACTTGGAGAAAATGGCTGCTTTGGAGGGTGGGCTCTATGCAGAAGAAGAAGGGTTGTTTTTTGTAGCCAACTTTTCTCTACCTTAAAGAGCCTCAGAGCGGCTTATGTTAGCCTTCCCTTCCTCTCCCCACAACAGACACCCTGTGAGGTAGGTGGGCCTGAGAGAGTTCTGAGGGAACGGTGACTGGCCCAAAGTCACCCACCAGGCTTCAAGTGGAGAAGGAATGTGAAATCAAACCAGGTTCTCCAGACTGAAGTCCACCGCTCTTAACCACTACACCATGCCGACTCTCTGGAAATATACCTCACTGGGATCCCCCCTCTCCAAACCCCACCTGCCCAGGCACCACCCCCAAATCCCCAGGAATTTCCCAAACAGGAGTTGTCAACTCTCTCTCTCTCTCTCTCTCTGTCTGTTCCTAAATTGCTAACTGCTGTTGCCTCCCCCCCCCCTCTCTCTCTCTCACACACACACACACACACACACTCTCTGACTGACTGACTGACTGACTGACTGACTGACTGACCATCCTGGGCCATTAACCTGCAAATCTGCCTCATAAAGACATAGCCATAACAGTATGGTTCATGGGATGGTGAATTAACCGTATGCTAACTAACTGCATATTTTAAAAAACACTGAAAGCCGCCACTCATTGCCATCTATGAGCTAGCCAAAAAAACACAAAAAAAACCCCTTCCTCTCAAATGAGAGGCTATTTTGGCTCATTACAAGGAAGGGAAGAAAAAAAGGAGGAAGACACCAGTGCACCCCAAGAGCTGTTCCTTCCCCTTAAATATCCTGCCCATGTTCAGTAGATCTCTGCGCTATTTTTGGTTCCCTGCTGGCTTAATTACAGTGAAAGATCCGTCAACGCCCGAGAGCGGTCCATCAGGATGTCTGCCTTCTCTAAAAGTCACCAACCTTCTCCCCTGTGCCAGAGCAGACTGCAAGAGACGTGCCAGAGGTTTTTAAAAAATGACCTGCCAGCAGCCTTTGGTGGAAAAACTATGATGTGATGTCATAGAAGTTCAACCAATTTATCTTCAGACCGCAGTTGCTGGCCATTAAGTTCAGTTTTGTCAGAGCCAGACTTGCTACCTCACTGCATAGTGCCCCATAAACGCTCTCGTTTTGTCTGCGCAGTTGTTAAAGGCACAACCCTAGATGATAACTTGTTTCCATACAAACCTGCCCTCCAGTTAAGATCTGCTGCAGAAGCCTTGCTATGTGTACCCTCAGATGTATGGTCACGACAAGGGCATGCAAGGCCTTTTCTGCTGTGGCACCTCGTTCATATTTTTTTAATTTACTTCATTTTAGCAGTATTGGGGGGAGACTAGGAAAAAGGTGTTTGTGACACTGATGTTATTTCCTGTTGTGTACTCACAAGTGATATCACGGGGTCATGCAACGCTCTAGGAATTCACAAATTTCTGTGGATGTTAACATAGAGATTTGGGAAATTCCTAGAGCGTCACACGATGCTGGTTTTACAACCTGGCACTCCTACTTCATTTATAGCCCCGCTCGCAGGGAGGGCGGGGTATAAATATAATAAATAAATAAATAGTTGGCCTTTCTCATTAAAGCTAAGGTTGGCAGCTGAGCACTGGCAACTAGTGGGAGGCTTTTTTCAGGAATGCAAATCGTCATCACTTCACCGGTGCCATGTGACTTCCAGCATGACCCTGAAGTAACATCATAGCGTTGGGGTGAAGCGCTAGGGTTCCACTACGACTCTGAGATTTTACCACAGAGGTCCAGTGAAATCACAGAGTGTCCTCCTGGAATAATGACATCATTTTCAGGTTCACACCAGAAGAGACATCATTAGGCTTGTCAGCCCTCAGGATCAGGCAGGGGATCCCCCAATTTCAAGGGCTTCTCCCTGCCTTGGACCAGCTGGCCAGCATCATAGCATCTGGGACGTTGCAAGTGGTGCACTGGTATTTGGGCAAACTCTATGGTTTGAGGGCGAAAAAAACCATAGAGTTTTGCCAAAATACTGGAACATCCTCGCGCAATGTCCCTGACGTGATAACATCCCTTCCGCGTGATGTCGTGGTACTGGGGATGTTGCGCAATGCCCATACCCACCCCTTGAATGCCCCCCAAATCCCCCCGCTGGAGTACCAAGGGGACCTGACAACCCTAGACATCATGCTATTGGAGTCTATGACTGCCAGGTCTCCCCTGGCCACCAACAGGGGATGGGGGGGGAAGCTGCCAGATCCAGGTTGAGAAACTCCTGGAGAGTTGGGGGGGGAGCCTGGGGAGGACAGGGACCCCAGTGGGGTACAATGCCACAGAGTCCACCCTCCAAAGTCTCCATTTTCTCCAGGGGAACTGATCTCTGTAGTCTGAAGATGAACTGTAATTCTGGGGATTCCCCAGGTCCCACCTGGAGTCTGGCATCCCTACACTGGACCAACAGTGATCATCTCCACATCCCCCCCCACCCAGATTCCCCACCACCACTTTTCAGTGTGTGGGGGTCAGGGGCTGCTAGCAGGACATCCCCTGCTATGGTGGGAGACCTGACAGCCCTGGCTGAAGGCAGATCACACGAGTAAAAGTAATGTAGCAAGAACAGTATAATACAAGAACAGTACAATACATACAATCAGCAAAACCATAGATTACTGCATTAAAACCCAGCATAACACAGATGGTAAAACAGGATAACATACAACAAAGACTGCAATAAAGCTGGAATACCAAATTAGAGATAGGCAGATGCCATTAAGGAAGAGAAGAAGAAGAAGAAGAGATTGGATTTATCCCCCGCCGTTCACTACCCAAAGGTGTCTCAGAGCGGCTTACAAACTCCTTTCCCTTCCCCTCCCCACAACAGACACCCTGTGAGGTAGGTGGGGCTGAGAGAGCTCTTGACAGAAACTGCTCTTTTTCAAGGACAGCTCTTATCAGAACTATGGCTTCCCCAAGGTCATCCAGCCAGGTGCAAGTGGAGGAGTGGGGAATCAAACCTGGTTCTCCCAGATTAGAGTCCGCACACTTAACCACGACACCAAACTGACTACACCAAAAGGACACTGGGAAAAGGCCCCATGGCCTGATGGCCCCAGGGGGATGTTCCCCCACCTGGGTCATTCCAGCCTGGGGGTCACCCCAACCCAAAGAGAGGGGTGAATGCAAGTCCCTGCCAGTGTTCCCTCTAAGCTGAGTTAGTGTGAGCTAGCTCACAGTTTTTTAGTCTCTGGCTCACACATTTTTGTCTTAGCTCAGGGAGGGATGGCTCCAGAGCGAACTAATTTATGCAGTAGCCAAATCGCTCGCTCACAGCTTTAATGCCAGGAGCTCACAAAGTAGAATTTTTGCTCACAGGACTGCACAGCTTAGAGGGAACATTGGTCCCTGCTGCTGCAACCCAGAGGCACAGAAAAGGAGATGCCCAGCCCAGGCTCCATTTGCCCAGTGCTGTGAAGGGCAGGCACAGCACATCCTCCACCCAGCCCAGACTTTGACACACCCTCCTCACAGTGGCGAGGGACCCGGCCGGCGTGGGAATGCCTGTCTGATCCTATGAACAAGAGTGCAGGTCCAGCCATTGGCTGGCAGCCAGGGGGAGGGGTTAGGGACAGAGAAAACAGGACAGGAGTAAATACCCAGGAGTGACATCATGTTGCTGGCGACGCAGCTCTCAACGATTTGGACAAATTCTATGGTATTACTGTGGTATTACTATGGTATCGTAGCATGCTGGTTGTTGTGTTCTAATGGCGGTGGCGCATGCGGTCGCCCTTACACGTGGCCAGGCGAACTGACCTAGCTTCGCATCCTTAGACGACAGAAGGAGAGGATCCTAGAACCAGCCTATCGGCTCGCCCGAATCCTCAAGGGAACCTATGGTTGCAATTACACTGTAAATAATCCAATCACGTGTGTGTGGGTATGTGTTGGGGTGTGGTTTGTAATTGTATTTAAAGCGGGCCTCTGGCCGGCTGCTGTATCTCCAGTTTTCTCTAATTTTCTAAGTAAAGTATGAGCTGAAATCACTACGCTATGCCTCAGTCTCAGTACTTTGTACTGGTATTACCATAGAGTTTTCTCTGACTCTTAGAGCATTGTTTCGGTGGCATGCCAGCAATGTGATGTCACTTCCAGTTATTTACTCTTTAAATATTTTTTAAACTTTAAACTCCCTGTTCACCCCACCCAGCTATGCAGCTTGGCCAGGTACATCCCGCTTGGGGCTAGCCAGGCAGGTCCTCCCCTCCCTCCTTTGGAAGGGCAGGCTGGAGTTGGAGCCCTTTCCCAGGGCCGTTCCCCCCTCCCCAGTCCACTTCTGAAGCTGTCCAAGATATACAAGGAATGCCATTTCCATGCAGCTTATTTCCCCCAAGGTTCAGTGGTGGTTCAGCATCGTGGTGTATGTGTGCACCTCGTTTAGTTTCCCTAGCTTTTCTTCAACCTTTTTCAAATGTGCTTTGCTGCAAAATTTTTGAGACAAATTGCAGGGAAGTGTGAATGGATAGAAAAGTCTCCATCCCCTTTCATTGTGGACATATAAGGGGAAAGGTGTATATCTGCCGCAAAAAAGGGCTAGAGAATAACTTTAAAAACGAAAGCTCAGGATTCAGTGAACCTGATACACAGACTGTTAGAATGTTGTTTTTCAAATAAAAATCCCTGCTGGCCTGGGGGAGAAGGGATGGCTACTGCCTGGGGACAGGGTCAGGGAAATTGCGAGGAAACATGCCATGCCGAAGCCCTGTTCCCGCTGCCCAGTTCTGGAAACTGCAGCAGCAGTGGGGAAACTGCACACGCTTGTCCCTGAATGTTAACCACCAAAGCTGCGTTAAATACCACAGCTAGATACAAGTCCAGTAGCATCTTAGAGACCAAGACGATTTTGGGGGTACAAGCTTTTGGAAGCCAAAGCTCCCTGCCCTATGAGGCCCTCTCTGATGAAAGGAGCTCTGAATCTTGAAAGCTGATACCCGGGAAATCTTGTTGGCCTCTAAGGTGCTACGGGACTCATATCTAGCCGTTCTGCTGGAGACCAACATGGCTCTCTACAGACATTAACAGCAACCCGTATTCTGATCCTTTCCCTCCCCACCACTCTTCACTAGGCATCTAGCTTGTCTTCTTGTGGTTAAGTATAGTGTCGTGGTTAAGAGCAGCGGACCCTAATCTGGAGAACCAGGTTTGATTCCCCAGTCTTCCTCCACATGAAGCCTGCTGGCTGACCTTGGGTCAGTCACAGCTCTCTCAGAGCTCTCTCAGCCCCACCTGCCTCACAGGGTGTCTGTTGTGGGAAGAGGAAGGGAAGGAGATTGTAAGCTGCTCTGAGACTCCGAGTGAAGGGCGGGATATAAATCCAACTCTTCTTCTCCTCCTCCTCCTCCTCCTCCTCCTTCCCAGGTGAAAACGTTTTAGTTCACTCTGGATCTTGATTGGTTATGCTGCAAATGGGAAGATTATTTTGTTCTTTCCCCGCCAGCCCTCAGCTTTTAATGCTTGCTGACCTTGTGCTGTCTTCATTGCTTTGTTGGCTGCTAGTTGCTGGTAGTTTTACCAGGGAGGGTGAGGGAAGTTACTTATTGTTTTGATTATTGTTACCAATGACTGTTACATTTTACTAGTGTTTCTCATTGATGGCTGTTTTATTACCAATTAGCCACCTTGGGATCATGCAGGATATATAACACATTTTTAAAATCAGTCCCTGAACCTGAGCTGCTCCGTCAACACTGCCAACGGCTCCTGGCAAGATCTCAGCTGCCCTACAAGTAAAACAAATATGACGCACTTTGTAAAGAAAAGGTCAGAAGGGAGCTGATGCAGAGCAGACCGGGCAGCAATTAAAAATCTGCAAAAACAGGTCAGAAGCATCACACACGCTTCCCCCAAAATCGTTTCACCATTATTTCTCCTTGTAGTGTCACGGCAGAAGAATGCAGAGGACTTCCCAGGTCACCCACAATGCCCATGTGATGCAGCTGGTGTCTGATAACAAACCAATCACGCACTCCAGAACATGTTCCAGAATCCTCTGCAGCACGCTGGTTGTTCTGTGGCAGACAGGTTAATGAGGAACAGGTTCCTGGACCTAGAGAACGGCCTGTAGATGAAATGTTCGTCCCCCACCATCTCCAATTACAAGCACAGCATAGTTAGGAAGATGTGTGGCTGAGCACCTGTCTAAGTACATCATTCTGGGCTGAATGGTTTTATAGGCTTTCTTGGCTCTGCTTTGTATTAATCCCGACCTCCTGGGAAGTCTCATAACGCAGTGAGAGACCACATGCTCTTCATGTAGAAGACCAGGATCTCCAGTTAAAGGATCTGTGGCAGGTGTATGGAGTAACCTTACTCTGCCTGAGATCCATTCCCCGGAGACCGCAGTGCCATTTGAGGAGGCGCTATAGCTGCCACCATTTTTGGAGGTTTTTAAGCGGAGACTAGATGGCCATCTGACAGATAACCCAGGCAAGCCCAATCTTTTCAGATCTCAGAAGCTAAGCAGGGCCGACACTGGCAAGGACTTGAAAGGGTGGCTTCCAAGGAATACCAGGGCTGGGACGCAGAGGCAGTTAATATCAAGCCACCTCTCTGAAACATCCTAGCCCCATGACTTCCAGACCAGCAGGCGCACGCGCACACACACACACAATACCAAAAAGAAAGAAATGCTGATTCTGTGACTCACCTTGAATTCAGGCAGACCTTGTGGCTAATAGCCACTGATGGAGCAGAGGTCCATCAGTGGCTATTAGCCACAAGGTATAGCTAGGGGCTCTGGGGCAAGTGATGCTCTGTCTTCTTGGTGCTTGGGGGGGGGTCAACAGTGGGAGGGCTTCTAATGTCCTGGCCCCACTGCTGGACCTCCTGATGGCACTGGTATTTCTGGCCACTGTGTGACACAGAGTGTTGGACTGGATGGGCCTTTGGCCTGATCCAACATTGGCGTCTCTTATGTTCTTATCGTGAGAGGGAGGGCAGGAAGGGATGAGCCCTCGTGGCCCTTTCTTATATGTCCAGGGTAATGCTAATCGTCACTTTGGGGTCAGGAAGGAATTTTCCTCCGGTCCAGATTGGCTCAGGGATCCTGACAGTTTCTTGGCCTTCCGCTGAGCATAGAGCAGGGGTCACTGGGTGGAATGGGGGAGGTAACTGAATTTCCTGCATTGTGCAGGGGCTTGGACTAGACGATCTTTGGGGTCCCTTCCAGCTATGTGTTTCTGTTTCCACCTGTCAAAAGGGGCAGCACGAGCTGAGATGGATAAATGGTCTGACTCAGTACAAGGCAACTTCCAACGATATCAGAAGGGTCCAGAGATCCGTGTTCATTCTAGACTATTTTCAAGAACCTAAGAGCCCTGCTGGATCCAACCAGCGGTACAGCTAGTCGAGCATCCTGTCTCACACACCAGTCACCCCAGAGGGCCAACAAACAGGGCATAGTGAGGCCAAGGCCAGGTCCCCCTGACCACCAGCGGGGGTGTAGGGTTGCCAGAGCCAGGTCAAGAAACTCTTGGAGATTTGGGGATGGAGCTTGGGGGGGGGGGACAGGGACCTCAGTGGGGTACAAGGCCACAGAACCCACCCTCCAAAGCATTTGTTTTCTCCAGGGGAGCAGATCTGTGTAGTCTGCAGATGAGTTGTAACTCCAGGGGATCCCCAGATCCCACCTGGAGGCTGGCATCCCTAGCGCCAAGGTCTTCTTTGGAGGTGCCTCCTAGGCCCTGGTATTCAGAGGCGGACTGATTTGGAATATGGAGGTTCATTTTAGTCTGCAGGGCTAGTAGCCCAGTCTCTTTGTAGAAAAAGTGAACGCTTTTAAGTGGGGGTAAGTGAAGGAGTTGCTAGGGCAAAAAAGAAAAGGGGGGGGAGGGAAGAATAAAACAACAGAAAGATCCAACTCCACCCATCCATGCACACCTCTACCTCATCTCTGTGGACGGCAAAACCCATTAGCTGACCCCAGAGGGAAATGTATATTGAATGTGGGGAGAGTCCATCGCTTAGCGCAAACCCCGCATCCTCCTCTCTCCTCTCGTTGTGGCGCGGAAGGGCGGATGGATGTGGGAGGCAGTTGGCAATTTCCAGGCCTTGAGCCGGCTGCCACTTTTCCGTGGGAGTGCTCTGACTCCTTCCCTCTCTCTCCCACCTCTTCTCTCTCTCGCTCTCTTCTCGCTTCTCCCCGTGTTTGCTAACGTGACCCTTTATTAAACTCCACCGTCTCTGCATCGCTGCGGTTGCCAAGGCGATGCGTTGTCGCTGTGGCAACCGTGACAACCTTATGTTCATTAATTTTAAGAAGGTTCGCCATCTAACAAATGAAAATCGTTAGAAGCCGATGTCGGGGTGCCAGAAGGGAGGGCAGCTCAGGAAGTGTCGGACCCCCAATAATAATTTTGATTAAAAAGGGCAAGAGAGTCCCCCACAGATGGCACCGACTCCGCTTTGAGGCACCGCGATGCCCAGTCCGCAGCTTTCTTCTTCCTTTGCAGTTCTTTTTTTTTTAAATATCAAAAACTTATGCTCCACAGAGGCTGCACCGATATCTACATATCAGAACGGAGGCCTACCACCTCTGTCTGGTGTAAGCCTCCACACGGAGCCCCGTTTTTACTCAAAATTAAACCCAGCCGCCTGTCAGTTTAAGTGCCACAATTCTAAGGTTAAAATTATTCAGATTTCTATGCCACTGTTCATGAGAACTGCCCAAACTGTAAAACGTACAACACAGTAACAGTCAAAAATGATACATTTCTTTTTTTTTTAAATGCAAACTTTTAAAACTTCTGGCATAAACACGATTTCTTCAACGGTCTTTCAGAACTGATTCGTTTTCAGGGGGAGCAGAACTTAGGGACGGCCACTGAGAAGGCCCTGTCATGGACCTCCACGCAAACTTCAGAGATCAATTCACCTGGGGGAAAAAATTGCCACTTTGGAAGGTGGACTCTATGGCACTATACCCCATTGAAGTACCTCCCCACCCCAAACCTCCTCAGGCTCCACCCCAAAAATATTCAGGTATTTTCCAAACTCCGCTGACTTGGATGGCCTAGGCTATCCTGATCTCGTTGGATCTTGAAAGGTTTTGTTGTTCAGTCGCACAGTCGAGTCCGACTCTTCGCGACCCCATGGACCAGCTCCCGCCAGGCCCTCCTGCCTTCCGCCGTCCTCTGAAGTTTGCTCAATTTCATGTTCGTTGCATCTATGACACTGTCTAACCATCTCATCCTTTGCCGTCCCCGTCTTCTTTGACCTTCAATCTTTCCGAGCATCAGGGTCTTCTCCAGTGAGTGCTCCCTTCTCATTTGGTGGCCAAAGTATTTGAGCTTCAGTTTCATTATCTGGCCTTCCAGGGAACAGTCAGGGTTGATTTCTTTTAGGATCGACTGATTTGATCTTCTTGCAGTCCAAGGGACTCTCAAGAGTCTTCTCCAGCACCATAGTTCAAAAGAATCTATTCTTTGGCGCTCGGCCTTCCTTATAGTCCAACTCTCGCAGCCATTTGGATGGGAAACCACCAAGGAATATCAGGGTCATGAGACAAAGACAGACAATGGCAAACCACCTCTGAACATCTCTTGCCTTGAAAATCCTATGGGGTTGCCATAAATTGGCTGTGTGTTGATGGCACTTACACACATTTCCCAGCCCAGAGTTGACAACCCTGGGTCACTGTTCTGTGTAGTCTGGAGATCAGTTGTAATTCCAGGAGATGTTGTGGTCCCGCCTAGAGGCTGACAACCATTCTCAACAAAAGAACTTCAAAGGGAGGCCCCAACATGAAAGTGTGAAATTAGAATTCATCAAGAAGTGTGACATCATCCCTCAAAGACATAACAAGGACTTGAAATTCTATACTGACTGATCTGTTTTCAATCCGCTTCCTAATAATCCCCAGCATAGCATTTGCCTTTTTTATTGCTGGCATACACTGAGTCAACATTTTCAATGCGTTGTCCACCACAACTCCAAGATCTCTCTCCTGGACAGTCTCCGCCAGTTTGGACCCCATCAACGTGTATTTATAGTTAGGATTTTTGGCTCCAGTGTGCATCACCTTGCACTGGCCCACGTTGAACCTCATTTGCAACATTGACACAGGCCCGTAGCCAGGATTTTGTGGCTCGTGGGGCAAATTATTTGCTGGTGGGGCTGCCGTTATTTCCCATAATGAAGGGGAGTGCACCCCCTCTCCCTCCCCTCCTGCAAGATTTAAAGGGCCCTTCGGCTGATCAATCAATGGTGAGCCATGGCCCTGCGAATCCACTGGAGGGCCCTTTAAGTCTTGCAGGAGGGAGGGAGAGAGGCATGTGCTGCCGCCACCACCACCCCCGCTTCTTCTCAAAAGCATTTAAAGGACCCCTTTAAGTGCTTTTGGGAAACTGCCCTGAGCCGGCTCTGCTGGGAGGGCAGAAATGTGAAGAATAAATAAATAAATAAATAAATAAGAAGCGGGGGGGGGCTTTAAGAAGCACGGGGGGCTTTAAAGAAGGAGGCTGGCTCTTTAAAGAAGGGAAAGGAGCCCCCACTAGCCCCACGGTAGCTATGGGCCAGCATTGACACCCACTCACCCAGTCTCACAAGCACCTCCCATCATCCACAGTGAAGACAGGCAAGAGGGACCACCCAGTGAAGACAGCCAAGAGGGACCACCCAGCTTCCCCCCACCTCTCCCCAGCAGTTTAAAAAGGACCTTTAGGTGCTGCTGGGGAGAGGCAGGGGCCGCGTGCCTGAACTCCAAGCCCTGAATTCAGGACTCGTAGTGCAGGCGCACACGGCCTCCCACCACCTCTTCCCAACAGGGGTTTAAAAGACCCTTTAGAAGCTGCTGGGGAGAGGGGGGGGCTGCACGCTTGCACTCTGAGCCCCAAATTTGGGGCTCGGCGTGCAGGTGTGCGTGACCTCCCCCCCACCTCTCCCCAGCAGGGTCTTAAAAGACCCTTTAGAGGCTGCTGGGGAGAGGCGGGATTGCACTCCCGCGGTTCTTTTTGCTCCGGCTCTAATTTGCCTCCTTTTGGCAGTGGATCATCCCGCTCGTTTGACCGGGATCAAGGATGATCAGGGGCCTGGGGACCAAGCCCTACGAGAAAAGTAGGGTTGCCAAGTCTGGCCCACAAGCCGGCGGTGGACTTACAAGGAGGCTCGAAGAGAGGGGAGGGAAGAAGCGTGACGTTCCTATGCCCCCTCCAGGTGACGTACACGTCAGGGATGTCAGTGACGTGCCTACATCACCCGAAAGTGACATACACATATTGGTGACATCGTGGGGGCTACACTCTGTTTTGGGGGCAAAACTCTATGGTTTGAAGCTAATTCTACCATAGAGTTTTGTCCAGAGTGTCACCAGATGTTAGGCACTTTTATGTAGTGGCCCATCACTTGTGGCCCCTCATGGATCACTGCCTTGTCGTGGCGAGGGGGCTTGCGCAGTTCAATGAAGCTGTGGGCTATGCCGTGAAGGGCCACCCAAGACGGACAGGCCACAGCAGAGAACTCAGACCAAGCGTGATCCACCTGGAGAAGGAAATGGCAACCCACTCCAGTATTTTTGCCAAGAAAACCCCATGGACAGTATCAAAAGGCTAAAAGATATGACGCCGGAAGATGAGCCCCTCAGGTCGGAAGGTGTCCAATATGCTACTGAGGAAGAGCAGAGGACAAGTACAAGTAACCCCAGAAAGAGTGAAGCGGCTGGGCCAAAGCCGAAAGGACGCTCAGTTGTGGATGTGTCTGATGGTGAAAGGAAAGTCCGATGCTGCAAAGAACAATACTGCATAGGAACCTGGAATGTAAGATCTATGAATCAAGGTAAGCTTGACGTGGTCAAAAATGAGATGGCAAGACTGAACATCGATATCCTAGGAATCAGTGAACTAAAGTGGACAGGAATGGGCGAATTTAACTCAGAAGACCATTATATCTACTACTGTGGCCAGGAATCTCGTAGAAAAAATGGTGTGGCCTTTATAGTCAACAAGAGAGTGCAAAAGGCAGTACTGGGATACAATCTCAAAAATGACAGAATGATTTCTGTCCGATTCCAAGGCAAACCATTCAACATCACAGTAATTCAAGTGTATGCCCCAACCACTGATGCAGAAGAGGCTGAAGTGGACCGGTTCTATGAAGACCTACAACACCTCCTAGAACTAACACCAAAAAATGATGTCCTCATCATCATAGGGGACTGGAATGCTAAAGTAGGAAGTCAAAAGGTAACTGGAATAACAGACAAGTTTGGCCTTGGAAAGCAAAATGAAGCAGGGCAAAGGTTAACAGAGTTTTGTCAAGAGAACACACTGGTCATAGCGAACACCCTTTTCCAACAACCTAAGAGGCGACTCTACACATGGACATCACCAGATGGGCAACACCGAAATCAGATTGACTATATAATTTGCAGTCAAAGATGGAGAAGCTCTATCCAGTCAGTAAAAACAAGACCTGGAGCTGACTGTGGTTCAGATCATGAGCTACTCATTGCAAAATTCAGACTTAAACTGAAGAAAATTGGGAAAACCACGAGGCCATTCAGGTTTGACCTAGATCGCATCCCTGATGAATATACAGTAGAGGTGAAGAATAGATTCAAGGGTCTGGATTTGATAGATAGAGTGCCTGAAGAACTATGGACAGAGGTTCGTGACATCGTACAGGAGGCAGCAATCACCACCATCCCAAAGAAAAAGAAATGTAAGAAAGCAAAGTGGCTTTCTGATGAGGCTTTACAAATAGCAGAGGAAAGAAGGAAAGCGAAAGGCAAAGGCGAAAAGGAAAGATTTACCCAACTGAACGCAGATTTCCAGAGAACAGCAAGGAGAGATAAGGAGGCCTTCCTGAATGAACAGTGCAAAGTAATAGAAGAAAACAATAGAATGGGAAGGACTAGAGATCTCTTCAAGAAAATTGGAGAAATCAAGGGAGCGTTCCATGCAAAGCTGGCCATGATAAAGGACAAAAACGGTAGGGACCTAACAGAAGCAGAAGAGATTAGGAAAAGATGGCAAGAATACACAGAAGAACTATACAAGAAAGACCTCGATGTCCTTGACAACCACGACGGTATAATCACTGACCTCGAGCCAGACATCCTGGAATGTGAAGTTAAATGGGCCTTAGAAAGCATTACTAACAACAAAGCTAGTGGAGGTGATGGTATTCCAGTTGAGCTATTCAAAGTCTTAGAAGATGATGCTGTTAAAGTTCTGCACTCCATTTGCCAGCAAATTTGGAAAACGCAACAGTGGCCACAGGATTGGAAAAGGTCAGTATACATTCCAATCCCAAAGAAGGGCAATGCCAAGGAATGTTCAAACTATCGCACAATTGCACTCATATCACACGCTAGCAAGGTCATGCTCAAGATCCTACAAGCTAGGCTTCAACAGTACGTGGATAGAGAACTACCAGAAGTACAAGCTGGGTTTCGAAGAGGTAGAGGAACTAGAGATCAAATTGCCAACATTCGCTGGATTATGGAGAAAGCAAGAGAGTACCAGAAAAATATCTACTTCTGCTTCATTGACTATGCTAAAGCTTTTGACTGTGTGGATCACAACAAACTATGGCAGGGCCTTAAAGAGATGGGAGTACCAGACCACCTCACATGTCTCTTGAGAAACCTGTATAAGGGCCAAGAAGCGACAGTTAGAACCGGATATGGAACAACTGATTGGTTCAGCATAGGAAAAGGAGTACGACAAGGATGTATATTGTCGCCTTGCTTATTTAATATATATGCAGAGTACATCATGCGAAATGCTGGCCTGGATGAATCACAAGCGGGAATTAAGATTGCTGGGGAAAAGATCAACAACCTCAGATATGCAGACGATACCACTCTGATGGCAGAAAGTGAAGAGGACCTCAAGAGCCTCTTGCTCAGGGTAAAAGAGGAGAGCGCAAAAGTGGGCTTGAAGCTCAACATCAAAAAAACTAAGATCATGGCATCCGGCCCCATCACTCCTTGGCAAATAGAAGGGGAAGCTGTGGAAGTAGTGACAGACTTCACGTTCCTGGGATCCCAGATCACCGCAGACTGTGACTGCAGCCATGAAATTAAAAGACGCCTGCTCCTTGGGAGGAAAGCGATGGCGAACCTAAACAGCATGATAAAAAGTAGAGACATCACCCTGCCAACAAAAGTCCGCATGGTCAAAGCAATGGTATTCCCAGTAGTCATGTATGGCTGCGAGAGTTGGACTATAAGGAAGGCCAAGCGCCGAAGAATAGATTCTTTTGAACTATGGTGCTGGATAAGACTCTTGAGAGTCCCTTGGACTGCAAGAAGATCAAATCAGTCAATCCTAAAAGAAATCAACCCTGACTGTTCCCTGGAAGGCCAGATAATGAAACTGAAGCTCAAATACTTTGGCCACCAAATGAGAAGGGAGCACTCACTGGAAAAGACCCTGATGCTGGGAAAGATTGAAGGTCAAAGAAGACGGGGACGGCAAAGGATGAGATGGTTAGACAGTGTCATCGATGCAACGAACATGAAGTTGAGCAAACTTCAGAGGATGGCGGAAGACCGGAAGGCCTGGAGGGAGCTCTGGCGGGAGATGATCCATGGGGTCGCGAAGAGTTGGACTCGACTGTGCGACTGAACAACAAAAATGGTTTTTTCAATATGTTCCTCTTAGTCCCTTTTTGCCTGTCAGATTACCAATTTGCATTTAATCTGCCCACACCTGTGCTCCCTTTTATTTACTTCTCTCGAACTAATCTAACAGAACTTAAAGGAATCCTTCTTACCGTTTACTGCTTCCATTACTTTGTTCGTTAACCATGCGGGCCTTTTTTATACCTAGTTGTACCTTTCCTGATCTGCGGTGTACATTTTATCTGAGCTTCTAGGACTGTAGTTTTCAATAGTCTCCAAACTTCCCGATTTGACCCTCCTTACCTTTCCTTTCTAGGAGCTGCGGTGGCTCACGTGGTTAAGGAGCTGAACTGCAGGCTGTGGAAGGTC
>NW_015172013.1:1036239-1059665 GCF_001447785.1 Gekko japonicus | reverse complement strand
ATCCAATCTCTTTCTCCTGACTTGAACACATATTGACCCAATCAATGTGTGGGTAGTTAAAATCACCTGTTATGACACAGTTATTTCATTTAGCTGCTTTCCTTAATTCTTTTGCTATTTTTAAATCATCCTCTAACCTTTGATCTGGTGGATAATAACAAACTCTCAGAGTTATTTCCTGTTGGGCACACTATTTCCACCCATAGTGTTTCTGTAATCAAATCTATTTCTCTTACATTCTCTTTTTTAATTTTCTTTTTATTGTTTTATCTGTAATACATATGATTGTTACATACATTTAACATTTTTCAATTTTCGGAGTCCATTAAATACATTTATTTTCTAACCATTTATACACTCTTATTCATCTTTTTTGGAAAACCTTTTCATCCTTTCCCAATAATAATATATTAAGTTTATCCAATTCTGCTACTTCTAACACTTTCTTTACTATTTCTTCTCTTAGAGGCAATTTTTCTAACTTCCACTATTTGGCTACTAATATTCTAGCCGAAGTAATAATATACGTCAATTATTTCTCTTACATTCTCAATCTTACTGGACTGTATACCCTCTCTGACATACAGACCCACTCCACCTCTGACCCTTCCCTCCAGGGCTGGCTCCAGGCTTTTTTGCACCCTAGGCGGGGCAGCCCCCTCCCCGCAGGGCACCCTGGCCCTGGCCAGCATGCGTGCACCCCCCCGCTGCCCACTCAGGGCCGGGCACAGGGGGGGCGCTTGTAGTGCTGTGGCGAATCAGCGATGGGGACCAAAGTGCCGCATGTGAGTTGGGGCAGGCAGGAGTGCCCTATGGACGGGTGTACAGCGGCACAGAGCAGCATGCACGCTGCCGCCACTGCGAGATGAGTTTTAGTAGCAGTGGCTTTGGCCAGGATGGGGTGTGGCCTTGTGACACACTTCCGGTGATGTCAGGGGGTGTGGCCTTGTGACACACTTCCGGTGATGTCAGGGGGTGTGGCATATGCTAATGAGTTATGCTAATGAGTTCCCCTAGCTCTTTTTCTACGAAACGACCCCTGCTCGTCCCTCAAAGTTTTTGAAAATCCCCACAATGTCTGTGTTCTCCTCTGACACTAAGCATTCCAGCTCCCCCATTTTACCTTGGACACATCTAGCATTTGTATATAAAGGTAAAGGTTCCCTTGCTCGAAAGCCAGTCGAGTCCGACTCTAGGGTTGCGGCGCTCATCTCCATTTCAAAGCCGAAGAGCCAGCGCTGTCCAAAGACGTTTCCGTGGTCATGTGGCCAGCATGACTAAACACCAAGGCACACGGAACGCTGTTACCTTCCCACTGAAGTGGTACCTATTTATCTACTTGCAATTTCTTGCTTTCGAACTGCTAGGTTGGCAGGAGAGCATTTGTATATAGACATCTATAATTTCACCAGACACATTAGGCCTGCGACCTTCCTCCTGTGGCCTCTAGACTTTGTCATGCAGTCAATATTGTTTGTCACCTTCTCAGTAGCCACTCCTAATCCATTTCCTTTTAGAACAGTAACAGCTACCCCGTCATCATCCCGAACCAGAGACATTTCATCTCCTGTCGGCTTTCCCCCAGGATTTAGTTTAAAAACTGTTCTGCCACCGTTTTGATTTTAAGCACCAGCAGCCTGGTTCCTTCTCAAGACAAGTGGTAGCTGTCTCTTTTGCACATGTCCTGACTTCTGCTTGTTCCAAAAAGCATCCCAGTGCCTAACAAACTTAAACCCTTCATCCCTACACCATCGTCTCATCCACACATTGAGACTCCTAATTTGTGCCTGTCTAGCTGACCCTGCGCATGGAACAGGCAGCACTTCTGAGAAGGCTACCATAGAGGTCCTGGCCTTGAGTCTCCTGCTTAGCAGCCTAAATTTTTTTCCTCCAGGACCACACAACTACATTTCCTCACATCATTGGTGCCGACATGTACTTCAATCACTGGCTCCTCCCCAGCACTGTCTACTAGCCTATCTAGACCACACATAATGTCTGCTACCTTTCCACCAGGCAGGCAAGTCACCATGGGGTCAGTATGTGGGTTCACCATCCATCGATCTACATGCCTAAGGCTCAAATCACCAACTAAGCCCCCCACCCACCCAGGGATGGTTCCTTGGTGTGAAAGGATACCCGTTCACCAACTGTAGAAGGGGTCCCTTCTGAAGGAACATTACCCCTTTCTTCAGCACGGTGCCTTTCCCCCTTGACCCTCACGCTCCCTGACAGCAGCTTGGAGTGGAACACATCTAACAAGTCCCCGAGAGTCTTATCCATGTGCCTGACTGTCTCTGCTTCTCCAGGTCAGCCACCTTGGCCTCGAGGGTGCAAACTCATTCCCTGAGAACCAGGAGCTCCTTGCACCGGGCACTCATCCATGACTTCTGTCCCGCTGGCAGAGAGTCATAAAAGATACACTCAGTGCAATACACTGGATAGCCCCCAACCCCCTGCTGACATTCTGCCTTCATAATTCTTTTTGTTCTTGTAGTTGTCGTTTTAATCCCCCTTTTTAATACATTTCCTATTTATGTAGATTTGTCTGTGGAAAGTGTGCTTGCCCTTTTAGGGACGTGGAGAGACTAGTGCCCTGGCTTCCTCAACCTGCTGCTGAACTCACACATCTGCTAGACTCGTCTGTTTATTCCCTCATTCCAGACACTTTGTCACTAGAGCTGAGACACTTCATCACTGGAGCGGGCCTGCTACCTCCCAGAGCTGAAGCCTATTACCTGCATAAAAAAATCCCTCTCAAATAGCTCAGCTTTGCATACCTTGTGCAGAGCTGAAGCCTATTACCTGCATAAAAAAGCCTTCTCGAATAGCTCAGTTTTGCATACCTTGTGCAAGGCCAGAAGAGCAGGAGCTTTCCTGACCTCCCAGGGCGGGCCATCCCACAAGGCGGGAGCCACAATGGGAAAAAAGCATGTGTACAGGCAGTTGATGATTTTACCCATTTGCAGGTTGGCACCTATAGAAGCAAGGAGCTGCGGTGGCTCAACTGGTTAAGATGCTGAACTGCAGGCTGTGGAAGGTCAGTAGTTCAGCAGTTCCAGACCCAGATGCCGCATGATGGAGTGAATCTGTAGTTCCAGCTCCTGCCAACCTAGCAGTTCAAAAGCAAGAAATTGCAAGTAGATAGATAGGTACCACTTTGGTGGGAAGGTAACAGCATTCCGTGCGCCTTGGTGTTTAGTCATGCCGGCCACATGACCACGGAAACGTCTTCGGACAGCGCTGGCTCTTCGGCTTTGAAACGGAGATGGGCACCGCAACCCTAGAGTCTGATTCGACTGGCTTTTGAGCAAGGGAACCTTTACCTTTACCTATAGAAGCACCTGTTTACCTGAGCAAAGCTGTTGTGGCTGTTGTGGCAGAGCGTAGGGGGAGAGGTGATCCCAGGGGCCAATGTCACGGAGGGCTTTGAATGTGACAGCCAATCCCTTAAACCGAGCTCGGTAACAAATGGGCAGACAACAGAATATCAGTTACGGCTAGAAAAATAACCTTTGCATTTTTTTTTTTTAAAGTCAAGCCTTTCTGAGAAAGGAGTTCTCGTTCCCTTCGCAGAGGGCTGCCACCCAGCACTCCCCCACTGCTGGAGGGAGCGACGGCCCCCGGCAATGGAGTTAAACTCGTTCCGCAGATCTGAAGGCCAGCGGGACCCCACCTGTCCCCAATGGGACCGGTCTTTCCGCTGAGGCCCTTTGTTCCCCTCAGCTGGGGAGGCTGGAGAAGGTGTCAGAGCTGCCCTAGGGATTTCATCTATGACTCACTGGCGGTTCCCCCTCCCTGCGTGTTCAAAATGGCCACGCCTGACAACTCTGTGACATCTTGATTGTCACCCCTGCTCGGTCCCATCCGCTTCTCATCTGGCTGATCTCCAGCCAGCGTAAACCCAAGGCGTGGGAGGACAGGAAGGTACTGGATCAGCCAGTCTGCCGGATCTGGGAGACAAGGTGAGCAGGCCCTTGGACTTAACCCATTCAGGGTGTCCTCCTCCTTATCAGAAGCAGGTGCTGAGAAACAGTGTTGTGTTGTGGTTAGCCTAGGTCTGGGGAAAGCCAGATACACATCCCTGTTTGACCATGGAGCTCAGAGGGTGACCTTGCGGCAGTGCTTACGTCTCAGTCTGGCCTACCTCACAGGGTTGTTGTGAGGGGAAGACCATACAGGCTGCCCCTCTTTACAACTTGAGGTGGGGTTGCTCCCTAGCCCTCTGCCATGGCATTGGCGATTCAGTAAGTCACCCCTTTGTAGAGGCGTTTGCCATCTCAGCAAGGGCATCTTGTGCTAAAAGGGGTTCTGCCTTTTCCGAACTACCCTGCTCTTGAACCCTGGCAGCCCCTGCATGTATCTATTGAAAAGAAAAGAAAACAACAACACAGGGTTTTTTTCTTCAGATTTGAAAATTACCTCAGCGTTTGGTGTCCTGTCCATTGTTTGGGAACGCTTACACTCCAGTGTGACATAGTGGTTACAGTGCTAGACTAAGTCTGGGAGAGCCAAGTTTGAATCCCCAGTCTGCCATGGAAGTTTGCTGGCTGACCTTGGGCCAGACACACTCTCTCTCAGCCTAACCTACCTCATAGGGTTGTTGTGAGGATAACCTGAAGGTGAGGAGAATGATGTAAGCCACTTTGGTACCCCATTGAGGAGAAAGGTGGGATATAAACAAACAAATAAGTAAACTCCAAGGAAGATTTGCCTCCATGGGAATTTAGCTGACGAAGATGCTCTAGCCAAACCGCATCTGGATGGGGCGATTCAGAGGGGCAAAGCTCAGAGCATACCTGCTGGACTTGTAGAAAGCCCATGTTTGAATTCCTGATACTTCCATTCAAAGGATCCCAGAAGTAGGTGCTGGAAAACACACACACACTGCCGACACCAATTGAAATCCCGGAATCCATTACCAGCCAGAGTAGACCTCAGTGAACTAGATGGACCAGCACCCAGGCCCAGCTTGGCAGCCTTAGGTGGGAATTAAAAACACATATCTAGGGTTGTCTGGGTGTAAACATTTAAACCAAGGCATGTCCCAGCTTATCAAAGCCACCAAGAGTCTTGTTGTGGCATCTTGCGGTCTGGATGTTTGATTGTGACATTAGGTTTGGTGGATCCCGTTCCAAAGATGCATGAAGCATTATCCTCCACCGGACAGGCAGAGAGAAAAAACACTACAAACCGTGGGATCAAAAGGCAGAGAGAAGGCCCGCCTGTGGTGTTTCGGTGCAAATGTATACACAATAAGCTGGGGTTGCCAATATCCAGGTGGCACCTGGAGATCTCCCACTATTACAATTGATCTCTAGACGACCAAGATCAGTTCCCCTGGAGAAAAAAAATTGCTGCTTTGGAGGGCGGACTCTATGGCATTATATCCTGCTGAGATCCCTCCCCTCCCCAAACCCCACCCTCCCAAGGCTCCACCCCCAAAATCTCCAGTTATTTCCCAACAGAAAGCTGGCAATCCTAAAAATAAGAACATAAGAGAAACCAATGTTGGATCAGGCCAATGGCCCATCCAGTCCAACACTCTGTGCCACACAGTGGCCAAAAATACCAGGTGTCATCAGGAGGTCCAGCAGTGGGGCCAGGACACTAGAAGCCCTCCCACTGTTGCCCTCCCCAGCACCAAGAAGACAGAGCATCCCTTGCCCCAGAGTCCCTATCTATACCTTGTGGCTAATAGCCCCCGATGGACCTCTGCTCCACATGCTTATTTAATTCCCTCTTGAACCTGTCCATGCCTGTAGCCGCCACCACCTCCTGCGGCAGTGAATTCCATGTGTTAATCACTCTTTGGGTGAAGAAGTACTTTGTTTTATCTGTTCTAACCTGACTGCTCAGCAAGTTCCCACGAGTTCTTGTATTGTGAGAAAGGGAGAAAAGTACCTCTTTCTCAACCTGCTCTATCCCATGCATAATCTTGTAAACCTTGATCATGTCACCCCTCAGCCATCGTTTCTCCAAGCTAAAGAGCCCCAAGCGCTTTAACCTTTAAGCACAGTTTCAGAGGGTAGCCCTGCTGGTCTGTAGCAGAATGGCTAGATTCAAGTCCAGTTAGCACCTCAGAGGCCAACAAGATTTCCAGGGTATGTGTTTTCAAGAGTCAAAGCTCCCTTCATCAGAAAAGCATAGTGACCCTCTGCAACAGCAGCAGCAGTCACTCTTCGTCAGATGCCTGAAATTGTATCTTCACATGGTCTCAGAAGAAAAAAGGATGGCATCCAATGGGACCCAATGACCAAGAAATATCAGGGGAGAAAGCAGGAAGCCCGGGACATTTCTGTACAAGATGTATGCAAGATCCATAAAGTAACTGGTCACAAATGGTGACAATACCTTCAGCGAGGGGCTGTGGCTTAGTGGGAGGTTCTCTGCTTGGCATGCAGAAGGTCCTAGGACCTTCACTTTAAAGGACCAGGCAGTAGGCGATGTGAAAAACCTCTGCCTGAAACCCTGGAGAACTGCTGCCAGTCTGAGTAGACTTTGATTTGCTACTGATTCAGTATAAGGCAGCTTTGTGTGTTCACGTTTGTTGTGCTAATTCAGCATCTACAGTGGGTGAGAA
This sequence comes from Gekko japonicus, assembly GCF_001447785.1. Lineage (NCBI taxonomy): Eukaryota > Metazoa > Chordata > Lepidosauria > Squamata > Gekkonidae > Gekko > Gekko japonicus. The sequence continues at coordinate 1,053,082 of NW_015172013.1, read as the reverse complement.
ATCCCTGGTCACTGTTAAGACCTAGATGAATACAACCAAATTTATTAACAGGTTTCCATTCTGGAAGAGTATCAGTGGCTACTAGCCATGGCGACTGAAGGAACCTCCACATTCAGAAGCAGTCAGCCTCTGAATCCCAGAGCCAGGAGGTAGCATCAGGGGAAGACCTCAGCCTCTATGCCCTGTTGTTGGCTGTCCAGAGGAACTGGTTGGCCACTGTGTGAGACAGGATGCTGGACTAGATGGACCACTGGTCTGATCCAGCAGGGCTCTTCTTGTGTTCTTACTTTCCCACATACTGTCTTTTCCTAGTATTTCCTGGGGTTGTGGAGAACACAATGAATGTTGGGTGGAGGTTTGCATGAAAGTGGACAGATGCCATGTGCTGTGGGGGGCAGTGGGGAAAGTCACCCTCATGGGGGAGGTTTTCCTTCTGCGTTGGGTTAGCATACAGTCATCACAACACCTTGTTCAAATAAGGAGCAAACCGGTTGTCAACACAGAGCCCTTTTATTACAGACTAAAATCCTATCTATCAGCTGGCTTGGCAGTGAAGGTGAGTGGGAGACGCACACCATCCAGTCCCCTCGGGCTTCTGGTTTCAAATGTGTCGATTTTTGACAGCTGTGGGGTCTGATTAATTTCTCTCCCCCCACACACCAACTTGTTGATTTACCATTTCAGTTTATGTCTTCTTTTTATGAGCTACCTTGAGTATCTGGAGAGGCGACACACAAAAGTCTTAAATAACTAAAGGAATGGATTCTGTGTCGGTGTGTGTGAAGTGCTGTGAAGCCGCTCCCAACTCATGGTGACTCTATGAATCAATGCAGGCGTCATTTCCTGCAGGAGCACAGCTCCGGCAGTAAAGAGCCCAGGGGGCGGGCACATGCAACAAGCCCCACCCCCTGCTCCCAGCAGCCCTCAGTCAGAGCCAAGAAGCAGCCAGGTAAGCTGCAGAGCTCCCCCACCCGGTCCAAAACAGTCCAGTGGCACCTTTAAGACCAAGTTTTATTCAGGTACAAGCTCTCCCTCCTCTGCGAGGACAGCGGATGCCCGCCCCCCCCCCCCCCCCCCAATAGCTAGCAATCCAAAACAGTCCAGTGGAGCCTGAGCGGTGGGTGTTGCCTTCTGACACACTTCTGGTGATGCCAGGGGGTGTGGCATATGCAAATAAGTTATGCTAATGTGTTATGCTAATGAGCTCCTGCACCTCTTTTTCTATGAAATGACCCCTGAATCAATGTCTTACAAATGATCCTGTTGTTAACAGCCTTGCTTAAGTCTTGCAAACTGTGGGCCGTGGCTTCCTTGGCGGAGTCCACCCATCTCATGTTGGGCCTTCCTCTTTTCCTGCTGCCTTCCACTTTTCCTAGCCTTATTGTCTTTTCCAGTGACTCGTGTCTTCTCATAATGTTGCCAAAGTGCAATAGCCTCCGTTTAGTCATTATAGCTTCTAGAGAGAGTTCAAGCTTGATTTGATCTAGATTAGGGTTGCCAAATGTGAATCGGCCGGGAGCGGGGGGCTCCCGGCCGGCGTCTGTTGCATGCGTGCGCGTCACCCGGAAGTGACGTCGCACGCTGGGGGCGGGGCCACGCCATTTGAGGGGAAAACAAAGCGTTTTCCGGGTGACACTTCCGGCTGACGCACACGCGGGGGTGGGGTTTCCCCTGGGCCCCGATTCCGCGGGAGCGGGAATCGGGGCTTGAAAGCGGGGGGAAATCCGCCCCCCGGGGGCATTTGGCAGCCCTAATCTAGATTCTGAGGTATCCCTATTTCCAGTCCTGTTTTTGAACCAAACTGACTCCTGAGTCCTACAGATGACTGTCTCAACATCTGCAGCCTGAAAGCAGCAAGTTTTGGGGGGGACAAGAGGGGGTTTCCAAATCATGGTTTCCCTGCTCTCCAGTTCTTTGGGGCAAGGAGTTGAATGGTATCTCCCAGCAGTGAAGAGTCTTCAGCAGTGGGTAACTGTAGAGGGACTGGAATTCGCAAAGCCATCTTCCATACTAGAAGAGACTAGAGATGTGTTATTGGCACATTCCTGTTTTGCAGACGAGTGTGCTTTGGGGGTAGATCTCTTACCAGATTTGCAATTAGGTCTCTTGCTGCATCTATGACTCTTTCATGGCCTTGCAGTGCTGTGCTTGTGACCTCATTGTTAGATATTGTAACTCTGTGTCGGAGCTGCGGTGGCTCAAGTGGTTAAGACGCTGAACTGCAGACTGTGGAAGGTTGGTAGTTTAGCAGTTCGAGACCCGAGTGTGCCGCATGACGGAGTGAGCTCCCGTCTCTAGTTCCAGCTCCTGCCAACCTAGCAGTTCAAAAGCAAGAAATTGCAAGTAGAGAAATAGGTACCACTTTGGTGGGAAGGTAACAGCGTTCCGTGCGCCTTGGTGTTTAGTCATGTCGGCCACATGACCACGGAAATGTCTTCGGACAGCGCTGGCTCTTCGGCTTTGAAACGGAGATGAGCACCACAACCCTAGAGTCGGATTTGACTGGCTTTCGAGCAAGGGAACCTTTACCTTTACTTTACCTATGCAAGAGGATCTGGGAAGGAAAAGGTTAAGAGAAATCTCTCGGGTACACCTGGCAGTTGGTCCCACCCTCTCATGAGTTGGATGTTGATCCTCTCTGTCCTTTGCTCACCTTCTATTTCACCTTCTATAGGACCTGTCTTCTTCTCACTCTTACCTGGGCTTGTTAATGTTTTTGAAGTTAATCCGTTCACAGTAAGTTAAATGTACCTACATGAATACGTCATGTAAGATGTGCTTCTATTTTTGTAAGTAAAATTTCTTTCTCTTGTTACCATTGGAGTCAGGTCATCTTTGTAATTTGTTTGAGCAGCATTTTCCCCTTAACTGGGAAATGTGGAGGATCAGAGATACTGCGAAAAAGCTTCTGTGCTTCCAAATCAAATGATTTGTTTTTTAGCATTTAACTCAATACTCACTGGGCCATCCAAAAGGCCTCGGAATTTAAACGCCTTTGGAGGCTTCCGTTTCTGAACTCGCTTTTTCACCCCTCGTATCCATGCTAGCCAGCTTCTTATTGTGCTTTCAAGCACTTCACTGTCCGTTTAGAACAACAAAAGGGGGCAGGCATAGAAAAGGACTGGCTTTCCAGGGATGGATGGGCGTTTAAACATGCAACTGTTCATGTTTTTAGGAGTTCATCCATCATAATGAAAGTGCAGGGCTGATTCTGGGGGTGGGATGGGGGGATGCTCTGAAATGTTTGAAAGTGATATCCGTGGAAGTGAACAGAGGATGGAATGCAAGAGGTGGAGGGGGCGATGTAGGGCAAATATCCTGGGACTGGGAGGCATGTCTTGGGTAGACAGCAGAATTTCCCAACCTGTGGGTCAGGCCTCAAGCGGGTCGCCAGCTAACCCTTCCTAGTGGCCCAACCCTCCTCTTGCCGTTGTTCTCTTTTGCATCTTGGGAACCAAAACCTGACCCAGGAAGTAGTATCTTCCGTGTCCTATATGAGTTGGAATTTTTTTCTTCACTGCATGCACATTTGGATAAAGTAAAATGTGTCCTGATGATCACTGGGCTGAGTGAGAACCTTTGGTGGGATTAGAGGGAATAATGGAAAAGGAGAGGGTGTCGAAGGCTGGGATGTAGCCTCCATATGGAAAGGGTGTGCATGTCGCAATGCCACTCACTTGGGGTTCATAGTGGGGGGGGCAGTTGCGCCCTTTGCACAAAGTTTGTTGGTTAGCCACTGGAGGAAATGGAACATAAGCACATGAGAAAAGCCAATGTTGGATCAGGCCAGTGACCCATCCAGTCCAACACTGTCACACAATGGCCGAAAATACCAGGTGGCATCAGGAGGTCCATCAGTGGGGCCAGGACACCAGAAGCCCTCCCACTGCTGCCCACCCCCCCAGCTCCAAGAATACAGAGCACCACTTGCCCCAAACCGGGAGTTCCCATCTATACCTTGTGGCTAATAGCCGCTGATGGACCTCTGCTCCATATGTTTATACAATTCCCTCTTGAAGCCGTCCATGCTTGTAGCCGCCACCACCTCCTGTGGCAGTGAATTCCATGTGTTAATCACTCTTTGGGTGAAGAAGTACTTCCTTTTATCCGTTCTAACCCGACTGCTCAGCAATTTAATGGAGTGCCCACGAGTTCTTGTATTGTGAGAATGGGAGAAAAGGACTTCTTTCTCTACCTGCTCTGTCCCATGGAATGCTGAACAGAGAGGAGGAAATAGAGAAGGGGCGGCATCTCTTGGGCCCATGCAGCAAAACCCTAGCCAATTTACGTTCAGAAAAAGCAACCCGGGGAGGGGGGGGGAATTATTATGAAAGGCTGCGCCATTAGGGAGAAAGCATGCATCCAGGCTGTCCCTGCTTTGTGTACCATTCTGCCATTGTGGCGTAGTGGTTAGGAGTGTCGGACTAGGACCTGGGAGATGCAGGTTCAAATCCCCACCATGCCACAGAAGCTTGCTGGGTGATCTTGGGCCAGCCACAATCTCTCAGCCTAGTCTATCTCATAGGGTTGTTGTGAGGATAAAAGGAAGGCAAGGAGAACGATGTAAACTGCTTTGGGTCTTCCCTGGACAGAAAGGTAGAGGCGAAAGTGTAAATGCCTCTGTGCACGTCCCACCTTTTCTGTTTCACTTGCTGATACTGTGATCCTGCTTTCCAGGCAGCAGAAAACTAAGCTGGTTTCAGGGGTCAGCCTGAGGACAGCAACCAGAGCCCTAGATGGTCAGCTACTGCTCCCTGATTGGCCAGACGCAAGGACGAATGCTGATCCCCGCCCAATGGGGAAAGAACACACTGTCTTCTGCTTCCCACCCCAGGTGCCTCTCTGAGCCAGATAAGAGATTATCCCAGAAGCCCTTGTGTAATTTCCCAGGGAAGGAACCAGGGTTACCAGCTCTGGTTTGGGAAGCTCCTGGAGATTTGGAGGCGCACCCTGCAGTGGGCAGGGTTTGGGGAGGGACCTCGGCAGGGTATCATGCCATATAATTCGCCCTCCAAAGCAGCCATTTTCTCAAGGGGAACTGATCTCTGTCGTCTGGATCCAAGAGATCTCCGGGCCCCACCTGCAGGCTGGCAGCCCTAGTCAAGGAACTGAGCACAGCTCACTCTTTTGCCTGTACCCAAGAGGCCTGGCGGGGTCAACAGGGTTTGAACCTTTGCAGCTGCCTTATACTGAATCGGATCCTTGGTCCATCGGAGTCAGTATTGTCTACTCAGACTGGCAGCGGCATTCCAGGGTCACTGTCAGAGGTCTTTTGCATTACCGAATACCTCATCCTTTAAATGGGAGGTTCTGCGGGTGGAACCTGGGACCTTCTGCATGTCAAGCAGAGATGCTCTACCATCATGGCAATCCCCCGAAAGAGAGCATGGGAGATGCCAGTTGTGTGACCTGTTCCCTCATCTAGGAGGAAGGAAATGTGCTGGGCATGTGTGAAACCATGAGTGCGCCATGTAGACATGTGTGCCCCCAACAGGTAATTTTCGCCCAGACCCCCCCTCCCCAAAAAATATGTGGCAAAAACTCCAGCGACAACACCACAGAGTCCCCAAAGGACGGGGTAACCACCAGCCAGTTTTTACAGTACACGAGTGGCTCTAGAGTCAGCCCTGTCTAGCGTGAGTGTGGCTTGAAAGCTCTGCCAATCTCCTTCCCATCAGCTTATGCCCCACTTGTAACAGCGAAGCAAGAGGCTAAAAGGAAAAGAGAAATTAGGCCAAGTTCCGCGTACGACTGCTGGAGAACAGGGAGGGAGGGGGGAGAGAGAGAGAGATTGAGAATCCGCCGCAGAAGCTCTGAATGATCAAAGGACGCATTGCCGAGGACTCTCAGATCCGTGAAGGAGAAATGAAGGACGCCGAAGCAGAAGGAACACACAAAGGGTGGGGTGGGGAGAAGACGGAAGGTGGCCTAAGTAGAAACCTTGGCACTACCAGCAAGGGATCCGAAATCTCCTCTGGCCGAAAGGCCACGTTAACTAACCCTCGTAAGCAGTTCTTGGGGCTGGGGAGGGAGAATCCCAATATTATCACTTCAGTCCTGCGGGAGTTAAGAGCATACAGGAAGAATGGGTGCCCACTGTGTTCTGTGGAGCTTGTGACGCTCTGGGGTGTTCAGAACATTTTGTGCTTTCCAGCAAGAGAGGGGCTCCAGCTTGTGTCAGGAAGACAGAATTGGGGAAGGGCTGTGGCTCAGTGCAAGAGCTTCGGCTTTGTACGCAGAAGGTCCCCGGTTCAATCCCTGGCATCTCCATTTAAAAGGACCAGGCAGCAGGTGACGTGAAAGACTTCTGCCTGACACCTGGAGAGCTGCTGCCAGTCTGAGTGGACAATACTGACCCTGATGGACTGAGGGTCTGATTCAATATAAGGCAGAGTCATGTGTGAAGCTTAAGCCCTGTCTGCCTGTGTTTCCCGATCGGAATCAGACCTCCATGCACCCGGGAATTCAGTTTCTCTGCTTGAGACCCTGGAGTGGGGCTGCCAGTCTGAGTAGTCAATACTGACTTCAATGGACCAAGAGTTTGATTCAGTATAAGGCAACTTCGTGTGAATTCCAAATTGCAGGGGTTTTTCATTCCACTGCCCTTGTGGAATTTTTAAAAAGCTACCCTGCCTGTCGTCATCCCTGACTGGCTGCAGATCTCCAAGGGTCTCGGGCAGAGAAAAGGTCTTTCCGTACACCTGGTGTCCTTCCACAGCGATACCAGGGACTGAACCGGGGACCTTTTGCATGCAAAGCAGGTGTTCTTCTGCTGAGCCACACCTGCAGAACTGCCATATGCTAAACAATCTAGATTTGTCCAGGATGCTGGTCTCTCATTTTCATTTTTAGGTATCTGTCAACTCTCCACTTCCTCTCTTTCACAACTGTGACCGAGCCCTGGGCAGTCAACGGAGATCCAGCGGGGCTCTCGATTTCATTTCCTGGAACAGGGAGATGGTTCAGCCAATGATTTGCTAAGATGCATCCGTGCATGTCTTTATGGCACCCCACAACATGTGGTTTCAGGTGGGTTTGCCATGCTGGTCTGCAGTAGAAGAGCAAGATCGAAGTCCAGCAGCATCTTAAAGACCGACAAGATGTCCAGTAGACAGGCCCGTAGCTCCAGTGGGGCATTTTGGGGCCCTGCCCCACAAATAGCCATGCCAGAAACCTTATTTTTGAGGAGACACCCCCCCCCAGCGGCCAGGGTGAGATGCAGCTGGCCTTCAGGCTTCCCTCTCTGGGTTCTGTAAGGGAAGATCTTGTCTCACTAACCTGTTAATGTTCTTTGAGGGGGTGAACAAACATGTGGACAAGGGGGATCCAATAGATATTGTTTACCTTGACTTCCAGAAAGCTTTTGATAAAGTTCCTCATCAAAGGCTCCTAAGTAAGCTCAAAAATCATGGGATAAATCATATGGATCAAAAACTGGCTAATTAATAGAAAACAGAGAGTGAGTACAAATGGAAAATTTTCTCAGTGGAGGGTGGTAAGCAGTGGGGTACCCCCGCAGGGATCAGTACTTGGTCCACTGCTTTTTAACTTGTTCATTAATGATTTGGAGTTGGGAGTAAACAGTGAAGTGGCTAAATTTGCGGATGATACGAAGTTGTTCAGGGTGGTGAAAACCAGTGAGGATTGTGAGGCACTCCAAAGGGATCTGTCAAAGTTGGGCGAGTGGGCGTCAACATGGCAAATGGGGTTCAATGTGGCCAAGTGCAAGGTGATGCACATTGGAGCCAAAAATCCTAAATATAAATACACATTGATGGGGTCTGAACTGGCAGAGACAGATCAAGAGAGAGATCTTGGAGTTGTAGTAGATAACTCACTGAAAATGTCGAGACAGTGTGTGACTGCAATAAAAAAAGGCCAATGCTATGCTGGGGATTATTAGGAAGGGTATTGTAAACAGATCAGCCAATATCATAATGCCCCTATATAAATCAATGGTGAGACCTCATTTGGAATACTGTGTGCAGTTCTGGGCACCACACCTTAAAAAGGATATTATAGCTTTGGAAAAAGTGCAGAAAAGGGCAACTCGAATGATAAAAGGGTTGGAACACTTTCCCTATGAGGAAAGGTTAAAGCGCTTAGGGCTCTTTAGCTTGGAGAAAAGACGACTGAGGGGTGACATGATCGAGGTTTATAAGATTATGCATGGGAAAGAGCAGGTAAAGAAAGAGGTACTTTTCTCCCTTTCTCACAATACAAGAACCCGTGGGCACTCCATGAAATTGCTGAGCGGTCGGGTTAGAACGGATAAAAGGAAGTACTTCTTCACCCAAAGAGTGATTAACACTTGGAATTCACTGCCACAGGAAGTGGTGGCAGCTACAAGCATGGACGGCTTCAAAAGGGAATTAGATAAGCATATGGAGCAGAGGTCCATCGGTGGCTATTAGCCACAAGGTATAGATAGGGACTCTGGGGCAAGTGATGCTCTGTCTTCTTGGTGCTTGGGGGGCCAACAGTGGGAGGGCTTCTAATGTCCTGGCCCCACTGGTGGACCTCCTGATGGCACCTGGTAGTTTTGGCCACTTGTTTGTGTGACAGAGTGTTGGACGGGATGGGCCTTTGGCCTGATCCAACATTGGCGTTGGCCTGATCCAACATATCCAACATTGGCGTCTCTTATGTTCTCGTCTCTTATGTTCTCTCCCTCTTGCTGTGGAATTGGGGGGGGGGCATCATGGGACCTGGGAAGAAGCAGCTCAGAGGACATTTAATTGCCTTCAGAAGGTACTTCTGTGCCTTTTGAGTTCCCTCCCACAGGGCAAGAAAGCTTAGAAGGGCACTCAAGAATGGCACCTTCAGTGCATCTCCATCAAACCCCCTTTCTGCTAGCCCAGTCCTGATGTATACCACCTAGGTCACAGTGAGTCTTTCAAAAGCATTCCCATGAGCCTTTGGGAAACATGCAAATTAACCTGAAGGCCCTTCTAAGCTTTCTTGCCCTGTGGGAGGGAACTCAAAAGGCATCGAAATGCCTTCTGAAGGCAATTAAATGCCCTCTGAGCTGCTTTTTCCTAAGAACTGACACGCTTGAAAGAAAGGGCTAAAAACAGGCTCCGAGCCTCCCTCTTTAAAGTCAGGCATTCAGATTAATTTAATTAACTGTAATTTAACTGCCCCCTTAAAAATGCAAATGCCCCCTGAACAAAAAAAAGATCCTGGCTATGGGCCTGCCAGTGGATAAGCTTTTGAGAGTCAACGTTGCCATTGCCAGATACATATCTGATGAAGGAGGCTTCAGCTCTGAAAAGCTTCTACCCTGGAGATCTTGTTGGTCTTTAAGGGGTTATTGGGCTAGAATCTTGCTCCCAGACACATACCCATTCGTTAACAAGGCAGCCAACCCCCCCCCCCATCCATTAAAATCTACAAAATAGTAAGAAGCCCAGTAGCACCTTTAAAACTAACAAAGAAGAAGAAGAAGAGATTGGATTTATACCTCGCTCTTCACTACCCAAAGGTGTCTCAGAGCGGCTTACAAACTCCTTTCCCTTCCCCTCCCCACAACAGACACCCTGTGAGGTAGGTGGGGCTGAGAGAGCTCTTGACAGAAACAGCCCTTTTTCAAGAACAGCTGAGCCAGAGCTACGGCTTCCCCAAGGTCATCCAGCCAGGTGCAAGTGGAGGAGTGGGGGATCAAACCAGGTTCTCCCAGATTAGAGTCCGCGCACTTAACCACTACACCAAACTTTATTGTAGCATAAGCTTTCGAGAAACACAACTCTCTTCGTCAGATGCACGTAGGGTACCAGTTGGCAGGTATATACATTCCCAAAGCTACAAATGGCAGCACTGGGGACAATTATTGCAAAGAGAGGCCGGAAGGTCCCATTTCCCCGGAACGACAGCACAAATTAAAACATGAACCTGTCAAAAGAATAAAGGATCCACTCAAAGAGGATATTTCCACCATTCCCAGTGGGTGGGAATGTAGGATGAATCTGATTGGTGTACATAATTGGTTCTCAGCCTGTGGTTTGGAACCCGAGTGCAGGTCGCGACTCTCTTGCAGGTGGTGATGAGGCCAAGAGGGAGGAAGTGGAATAAGGTGAGCTGGGAGAGGAGGTGACTCTGGGAGGCTCAGTGGAAAATTTGGCTTTGCCTCTGCATAATATGCAAAAGGGCCCTGAAATATATCCTGTTGCTCAGTAAAGCTCGCTATTTATAAATGCAATAAATGAAAAATAAAATATAAACTCGTTCACACCTCCTGCATCGCCTGGGCATAGCTGTCATGTTGTCATTTGATTTTTGTATTCCTAACCCTATTTACATTGTTCATTGTATATCTTATACTGCCTACTAATTGCTCAGATCGCCATTAAATTCTGTACACCAATTTGGTGTACTGGTTAACTGCGCAGACTCTAATCTGGGAGAATCGGGTTTGATTCCCCACTCCTCCACTTGCACCTGGCTGGATGACCTTGGGCAAGCCGTAGTTCTGATAAGAGCTGTCCTTGAAAAAGAGCAGTTTCTGTCAAGAGCTCTCTCAGCCCCACGTACCTCACAGGGTGTCTGTTGTGGGGAGGGGAAGGAGATTGCAAGCCACTCTGAGACTCCTTTGGGTAGTGAAGGGCGGGGTATAAATCCAATCTCCTCTTCTTCTACTCTGCTTTTTGATTTGTGCATTGGATGTCCTGTACTTTATGAGCACTATTTCTTTTCTCTTTCTGTACTCTTATCCGTCTAGAGTGTGAGAAAGGCAAATGATAAATCAGCTTAATTAAATCAATAACTGATCTGAGATTCTTGCATTTTTATGTAGAGGGGGAAAGTAGGTCCCCAGAAGTACAGTAAGTTTAGAAGAGCGTTCTGTTTCAAAGGATTGGTACACATAAACCCAAGAAACAATTATTTTTTTGTAGTGAGCCAACCACTCCAAGTCCCTATTGAGTCCAATCTGATAGTACCAAGTATCTTCATATGAATTCCAGTTCAGCAGCTTCCCACTCGGCCTTTGAGATTCGTCAGCTGAACCTTGAAGTCTATTAATGAATGCCCAGAGTGGTAGAAAAGCTGGCCCCTTGATTCTGGCGTGCTTCCATTTCCAGTGTCTGAACTAGGCTGCCTTTTGTTCAAGTCTCATCTCTGTCGTGAACTTGTGACCACAGGTAAAACAGTTTCCCTTCCGCAAAATGGGGATGATAATCCTATCCTACTTTACAGGGTTGTTGTGCAGCACCGGCTAGAAAGCTCATGCCCTCAAGTGCCTTGAGAGAGTTCTGCTGGTTTGCTTTTTAAAAAATATTGTTTGTTTTTGTATTTTAAAGTTGTAAACTGCTTGGAGTGTGCAGGCAGAGAAGCGATACTTATGTGACTGGTGGCAAAGTTACAAATTAATGTTATGTAAAGTGCCTTGAATGCTTTCACAGCGGCATACAAATGCGAAGGTAAATGTTATTAACAGCCTTGCCGGATCAGACCATTTAAACCCCAATCAGATGCTTCCAAGAAGCTCATGGGCAGGATGAGAAGGCCACATTCCTCCTCTGTGGTTTATCCCCAGCACCTAGTATTCACTGGTAGACTGCCTTTGAAAATGGAGGCTCCATCTAACTATCATGATGACTATCAAGAACATAAAAACTGGCTTAATGGATGGACCCCAAATCCTGCATCTCACAACAGCCAGTCAGATGCTTTGGGGAATTTCATAGGTGAGGTCTGAAGGTAATTACCCTCCCCTGTTCTTTGTTTCCAGCATTTGATATCCCCCGGTAGACTCCTCTGGATATGGAAGTTCCATCTTGCTCTCAAAGCTAATAGTGATCCAACCCCCAGCCAGTGTGGTGCAGTGGGTAAAAGCGGTGAACTCTAATCTGGGAGAAACGGGTTTGATTCTCCGCTCCTCCACATGCAGCCAGCTGGGTGACCTTGGGTCAGTCACAGTTTTCTCAGACCTCTCTCAGCCCCACCTACCTCACAGGGTGTCTGTTGTGGGGAGGGGAAGGGAAAAGAGATTATAAACTGCTCTGAGACTCCTTCAGGTAGTGAAGGGTAGGGTATAAATCCAATCTCCTCCTCCATCTGTTCTCGTCCAACCCCTTTTAAAGCCCTCCGAGGTAGTGACCACCACTGATCTTGTGGCAGTGAGTTCCATACATTAATAATGCCATGTGCTATAAACGTTTTGAAAAGAATAATCTTTTAAAAGTTCAAAACTTTCTGCAGGAGGATGACAATTTCTGGCTTACTAGAAAGAAACCAAACACAAGGAAAGAAACAGAAGAGTTAGAATTAAAAACAGGGAGATTTGACTCATCGGCTCCATCTCTACCCCCCCCCCCGCCTTCCATCACACACCAATCTCCTGGCCTGTCTTCCTTGGCATTGCCGTAGCAACGGGAGAAACAGACAACAGCCGAGCAACAACACACTGCAGACAGTTGGCAAAACATTTGCTTCCCTTGTTTCGGGTGTGCTTTCCCCATCTCCCACGAGGAGGATGCTGCCATCTCCACCGAGCGGGAACAGCATCGCAAGAACACGCAACACGCTCCAAAGTACTGGACATCCCTGCTCCTTTTTTTTTGCAAGAGCAACAATTCTGCCAGGGAGAAACAAACCGTGGCCTGGCAAAGCCTTTCTGAACTTGGCCCTTTCCTGAAGCTGAAAGCAGTTTACCATCAGCCTTGGGAGGGAAGGCGGCATGGCAGAGCCCGGTCTCGTCAGATCTTGGAAGCGAAGCAGGGTCAGTGTGGGATGGGGGGGCCACCAAAGAAGGCCCTGCAGAGGGACGCCATGGCCAACCACTTGCCTCAAAGGTTCCTTTGGGGGGGGGGTCACCAGAAGTCAGTTGTGACTTAACAACGCTTACGTACACACCGTCAGCCTTTAGCCAGAGGCTCTCTATCCCTGAACCACTTTGCAGGAATGGAAGAAACCAAAGCAGGGCTTCTGGACTGCCAAAAAATTATTTACTTTCTTCCATTATACCCCGCTTTTCTCCCCAAAGCGGCTTACGTGATCTTCCTCTCCTTCATTTTATCCTCGCAACAATTTTGTGAGGGCGGCCGGGCTGAGAGAAAGTATGTGACTGGCCCAAGGTCACCCAGCAAGGTTCCATGGTAGCCAGTGTTCCCTCTAAGCTGAGTTAGTGTGAGCTAGCTCACAGTTTTTTAGCCTCTGGCTCACACATTTTTGACTTAGCTCAGAAAGGATGGATCCAGAACAAACTAATTGATGCAGGAGCCAAATCACTCGCTCACAACTTTAATGCCAGTTGCTCACAAAGTAGAATTTTTGCTCACAAGATTCCACAGCTTAGAGGGAACATTGATGGTAGCGTGAGGATTTGAACCTGGGTCTCTCCGGTTCCAGCCCAACACACTAACCACTTCAGACGATAGATCCAGGTGGGTAGCCGTGTTGGTCTGAAGCAGCAGAGCAAAGTTTGAGTCCAGTCGCACCTTTAAGACCGATAAAGATTTGTTCAAGGTATAAGCTTTCGTGTCCAAGCACACTTCTTCAGGTACCTTCAGATACTCCTTCAGATACTCCTTCAGACGATGCATGACTAACTTATGGAATTCACTACCACCAGATGGGGTGATGGCCAGTGGTTTGTACTAATCTAAAGTGGGCTGGTGCAAATTCCTGCAAGAGGAACTTCCATTTTTCAGGGCAGCCGATCTCCATGTACCAGTTTGGGGCGGGGGGTGTCAAACAGCAGGGGAGAATTTGATGCCTTCATGGTCTGCCTGTTTCTGGGCTTCCTGGAAGCAATTGGCTGGCCACAGGATACTGACTTAGGTGAACCTTTGCGAACTTCGAGTTAGGAAATATCTGGAGATGTGGGGGGGGTGGAGCCTGGGGAAGCTGGAATTTGGGGAGGGGAGGGACCTCAGCAAGGTACCATGCCATAGAGCCCACCTTCCAAAACAGCCTTTTTCTCCAAGGGAACTCATCTCTGTCATCTGGAGATCAGTTTTAATTCTGGGAGCTCTCCAGTCCCCACCTGGAGGTTGGGAACCATATTTTGCTCCAGCAGGGCTCTTCTGACATTCTTAGCTGCACAATTCCTGTGCACGTTAGCCGAGAAGTACCATTCTGTTCAACTGCTCTTGCTCCAATATGTTTGTACGCAAGACTGGAGACTGAATAACATCCGCTAAAAAGTGTGGTTTGTGCTTTAAATCGATAAACCTCTGTTGGAATTCATTCAGTTCCTTTGTACCCTGCCTTTCTCCCCAGTGGGGACCCAAAACAGCTTACAGCATTAACCTCTCCTCACAACAACCCTGTGAGGTAGGTTAGGCTGAGAGTGTGTGATTGGCCCCAGATCACCCAGCTGTGTCAGTCTGCAGTAGAACTGCAAGATTTGTCAGAAGAAGAAGAATGGATTTATACCCCGCCCTTCACTCGGAGTCTCAGAGCGGCTTACAAACTCCCTTCCCCTCCCCACAACAGACACCCTGTGAGGTAGGTGGGGCTGAGAGAGTTCTGACAGAAACTGCTCTTTTTCAAGAACACCTCTGACAGAACTACGGCTTGCCCAAGGTCATCCAGCAGGTGCAAGTGGAGGAGTGGGGAATCAAACCCGGTCCTTCCAGATTAGAGTCCGCGCACTTAACCACTACACCAAACTGGGTGTCCCTTGTGGACATCTTGTGGGTCTTTCAGGTGCTCCTGGACCCAAATGTAGCATCCTAAGCCTCCCGTCACTTTTGATGGGGTCCAGCTAACTTTCATCGCCTTTGTTGAGAGCCAGTCTGCCATCTTGTAGGAGGGCCTCATCCTGTGCTGTGCTGCCATGTTGGTAGATAAAGCCAACACAGTTGTGGTATAGTGGTTAAGAGGATCGGACTAGCATCTGGAAGACCTGAGTTTAAATCCCCACTCATGCCATGGAAGTTTGCTGGATGACCTTGGGCCGGTCACACTCTCTCAGCCTAATCTACCTCGTAGGGTGTTGTGAGGGTAAAATAGAGAATGGCGCAAGCCTGTTTGGGTTCCCATTGGGCGGGGCGGACGGGGGGCAGGGTACAAATGGACAACATAAACGAATAAAAGTGATAGATCTCTGGTGTTCTCTCCTCCAGAAGAGAATCCACTCAGGTAAATGCAACCACTGGGAACTTGTAACAGTACATGTTTCCCACTGATTCAGGAGAGCCAGTTTGGTGTAGTGACTAGAAGCGGAGACTCAAATCTGGGAGAACCGGGTTTGATTCCTCACTCCTCCACATGCAGCTGCTGGTGTGACCTTGAGTCAGTCATAAGTTCTCTCAGAGCTGTTCTCTCAAGGACAGTCCTCAAGAGAGCTCTCTCAGCCCCACCTACCTCACAGGGTGTCTGTTCTGTTGTGGGGAGGGGAAGGGAAGGGAAAGGAAATTGTAAGCCACTCTGAGACTCCTTCAGGTAGTGAAGGGTGGTGTATAAATCCAATCTCTCCTTCTTCTTCATATATCTTGCCAGGAGGGAAGGTGGAATGGTATGGCCCCATCTTGTCAGATCTCGGAAGTTAAGCAGAGTTGCTACATGGACAGGAGACCACCAAGGGAGGCAGCGGCAAAACCACCTCTGCTTCTCACTGGGGTCACCATAAGTCAGTTGTGACTCAATGGCACTTATGTACACATGTATCACACATAAATATCACTTTGCATGTTTAGAAACACAAGTATAGCCTCCACCAGTGTGGAGACCTTGAAGACCTGGGCATGAAGGCAGGGCCAGCAGGTGTGACATCATTTCCTGTTCCCCCCCCTTTCGCACATTAATGTCTACACAGATCCATGCCTGCATGGGCGTAGTGTTCCATCAATGGCCAAAGTGTGCCAGTGAGTATCAGAACATTCTTGAGCTTCCAAAAAAGCACACTTCCCAAATCAAACCAAAGTATGAACTGAGAAAAGCTCACACCAGCTCCGGTTTTGAACTACCTGCTTCCGTTCACAAAGCCTGGCTGGCTTTCTCTCCCTCTCCTTCCTTTTTTTTTTTAATGCATCCTATATTTCTGGTTTCGCTCCATCCCCAATCTGTCAGTTCATTTAAAATACTTTATGCTCACACAGACAATTATGATAAATAATGAGGCAAAAGAAAGCAGGCTGGGGGAAACTGGGGGGGGGGGAGAGGAGCTGCGTTGCTAAGGGGTTGCGTGGCAACTGGGGATGTATCTCTCTTTCACTTGGCACCAGCGCACTAAGCTTCTCATGCGCGATGATACCCTTTGGGAGGGTGGCGAAAGGTGCCAAGATCCTACAGCCACCTCAGACAAGTGGGAAGCCGTGTAGGAGGATCTAATTTGGGGATGTTCTCAAAACAGTGTGAGCCGTGGGGCGCTTTGGATACAGCCACGGAAGCAGAAAGGAGGGAGGAAGTGGGGGAAATGAGGTGGGCAGTAGTGGTGGAGGACACCAACTGCAGGGGTAAGGAGAAAGGAGCAGTGGTGTTCGGTCCCTCCCGGCCACACAGGCCAAGTGGTCTGGAACAGAATAAGTGAAATTCTGACTGTTTCCCATTCCTTTTCACCATACAAGTCTACGGAAAGCCCCTTAGCTCTGTCCCCTTCTGTGGCTCAGTGGCAGAGTCTCTGCTTGGCGTGCAGAAGGCCCCAAGTTCAATCCCTGTCACCTGCAGTTTAAAGGACTGGGCATCAGGTGACGGGAAAGACCTCTGCCTGAGACCCTGGAGAGCCGCTACCAGGCCTGTAGCCAGGATTTTGTGCCTTGTGGGGCAAACATTTTTATGGTGGGGCTGCCATTGTTTTTTGTCAACTCCAATCCGCCCCAAGCCCGAGCACCAGTGGCCACCCCTCTCCCTCCCCTCCCGCAAGATTCAAAGGGACCTTCAGCTGATCGGTAGGGAGCAC
>NW_015172013.1:1024081-1035909 GCF_001447785.1 Gekko japonicus | reverse complement strand
GGAGCCTGACTTGGACGGAGGCCGCTGCGAGCATGCGCGGAGGCACGAAGTGGTCCAGGCCTGGAGGCGGAGTTACGACAGCCGGAAAAAAGCGGAGCAGCGAAGACCTGCGCCGGAGGAGGGTCGCCACCGAACTGCCCCCTCGCAATAAGAAGATCTGCTACAACAGGATAAGGGTGCCTGGTAGGCTTCTCACCTCCCCTTCATGTGTGGCCCTAGATTAGATTGGCTAATTGGAATTGTAAGCCGCTCAGAGCCCCTAGGGGGTGAGCGGGATAGAAGTCGAAGGTTAAAAAAATAAATAAATAAATATAAAGTAGGTTTGTGTGTCCTTGTGATGGAGATGCAGCGATGGGCCTGCAAGCCAGAGGATTCTTGGAGGGGGGGGAAGAAGCTACACTGGGAGCGGTGGCTGGTGATCGGTTTGGAAGCCACTGACCTAATGGGTGCATTCAAGAGAAGGCCTCCTCACCTAGCTGCCACTCCCACCCTTTCCTGTTCCTACACCAGCAAAATGGAGACGACGGCTGGCTGAGACTGCCACTCCCATCCACCGGTTGCCAGTTTATAGCTGGAAAGGGAGATTTCGCACAGCCACCCCTTTGAGCAGCAAATGTTCCGAGTTAACTGTAAAAAAACAGTGGTACAAAGGTAAAGTGGCGTTGTTATTGAGTCACAGCTGAGTCATGGCGACCCCACGAAGCTCCGCCTCACGGGGCCTCCTTGGTAAGAGCGGAGCAGAGGTGGCTTTGCCATCGTCTTCGCCTCTGCACAGCAACCCTTCCTGGGTGGTCTCCCGCCCAAGGAGGAAGTACTTCCTCACCCAAAGAGTAATTAACATGTGGAATCCACTGCTTCAAGAAGTGGCGGCAGCCAGTGTTCCCTCTAAGCTGAGTTAGTGTGAGCTAGCTCACATTTTTTTAGCCTCCGGCTCACACATTTTTCTCTTAGCTCAGGAAGGATGGCTCCAGAGCAAACTAATTTATGCAGTAGCCAAATTGCTTGCTCACAATTTTAATGCCAGTAGCTCACAAAGTAGAATTTCTGCTCACAAGACTCGACAGCTTAGAGGGAACATTGGCAGCAGCTACAAGCATAGACAGCTTCAAGAGGGGACTCGATAAGTATATGGAGCAGAGGTCCATGAGTGGCTCTTAGCCGCAAGGTATAGTTGGAACACACTGAGCTGGGGCAGTGATGCTCTGTCTTCTTGGTACTTGAGGGGGGGCAACAGTGGGAGGACTTCTGGAGTTCTGGCCCCACTGGTGGACCTCCTGATGGCCCCTGGGTTTTGGTCACTGTGTGACACAGTGTTGGACTGGTTGGGCCACTGGCCTGATCCTCTTATGTTCTTAAGTACGGGCTCTGCTTGACTCCTGAGCTCTAGATGAGCTCAGGCTAGTCTGGCTGCTACAAAATAGTGGTGCTTTAGCTTAACAGTCTTCACAGATGCACCGGGGGGTGGCACGGTGAGCATCTCCGCCTCCCACACAGGCAAGGGGCAGCCAGACCTATGACACTGGATATGTCTGAGGCCCATTAGCAACCGAGGATTGCGCTGAGCAGGTTGTATGAAATAATACTAAGTGAGAGAGCGTGCGATCATATGCAGAAATTTCCTTATAATCACAGAATGCCCTGAGAACAGAATTTGAGTTGGTTGGGTTTTTTTTGAGGGGCGGGAATAAATGAGCTTGAGGGATGAGGCCATAGCTCAGTGGCCGAGCATCTGCTTGGCACGCAGAAGGTCCCAGGTTCAGTCCCACGCATCTCTAATGAGGATCAGGTAGTGGGTGACGAGAAAAACCACTTTAGCCCCAGAAGAACTTCTGCCAGTCAGAGAGCAAGTTGATAAGGCTGATCTTGATAGGCCAGTGGTCTGACTCTGGCAGCTTCATATGTAGCCAAGCAGAGAGAGGTGCCATTTGGTACGGGTCTCCGTGGACTGACAGCATTTCTCCAAACTTTCGGCCCAGCTGCTTTCCTCCCCCTGCAACCAGAGATCCATTTAGTTGGAGGTGCGGGGGACTGAACCTGGAACTCTTTGCATGCAAAACAGGAGCTCTACTGCTGAGGTCTGGACCCCTCTTCAAAAGAAATTGTTCCCTCTCCCACCCACAGGCCTAGTATAAGGCCATGAGTCAGACCTCTGACCCACCTCACCTTCTAAGATCTACCACAGGGGTTCCCAAACCTTTTCCAGCCTGTGGGCAACTATGGAATTCTGACACAGTGGGTGCATTCAGACGGGGCGTTTCAGCCGGCATAAACGCAATCACACTTACCTCCTGTATGAGGAGCCCATCGCTGCATGCCCGTTCACACACAGCAGGCGTTAGCGGGTTGTTGTTGTTTTTTAACTTAGTTTGCGCATGCGCATAGGCAGCCATCCACAGAATGGCGATCTTCGCGCATGCGCAAAACACCCCGTCCAGAAAAGCATGCCCTGAAGAGAGGACTTACCTTTAAAGTTTAAAGAGCAAACTGGCCTCCCTGAGGTCCCAGACTCCTCTAAAACGTTAAATTAAGGACCTTTTATTTTATTTTCTTAAACAAACGCCAGGGCGAAGCTTCGCCCAAGCGCATATCGCCGACCTAACCAAAAAAAAGGCGGGTGAAAATCGGAAGCCTCAGGCTTCCGAACGGAAGTGGCTCTACAACGGTGGAGAGCGATCAGACGGGGGGAGGGGGGAAAGCGGTTACAACCATTGCACTCAGGATACCACCACTTGGGGACCTAGTGGCAGAATACAACGGTTTAAAGCTCTTTGCAACGGTTAGGGACGGAAGGCAGATGTTCTACGTGTGAACGCCAGTAAGTACACCGATTCCACCCGGCACCTATACCGTTGTAAATGCCCCAAGTATGGAAGGGCAGCCACAGAAAAAGGAGCCAGCTACAAAATGGCTGTTGAAGCTTACCCTCAGTCACACAGTGAAGATCCTTGTGCTGTGGTGGCAACTGCTGCCAAAACACCATCTCTGATGGCCAATCAGAAGACTTGAAGGGCAAAAGCCCCACCCAGCACCACCCACTTTCTAAAAATATTTGGTGGGCCCCAGGAAAGGTGAGGGCTGGTGCCCACTGGGGGTCCCTGATCTGCCTCGGCAGCCCTCTTCCCAAGAGAACCTTTTAACTGGGGATGGGTGCAAACTGGGAAAACGTGGTTTGGCTCATGGCATGCTCAGTTTGTGATAAACGGCAAGCCGTCACGAACTTTTAGGGGCCAAATGAATTGCTTTGGTTTGTGAGGCTCATGATGACCATCTTCAAGTACTTGAAAGGCTGTCCTATAAAGGATGGGACGGAGTTGTTTTTTGTTGCCCCAGAACCAACGGGTTGAAATTAAATCAGAAGAGTTTTTGGCTAAACATTAGGAAGAACTTCCTGACAGAGTTTTTTTCAGTGGGACAGGCTTCCTCGGGAGGCGGTGGGCTCTCCTCCTTCTTTGGAGGTTTTCGAACAGAGGCTAGATGGCCATCTGACGGCAATGCTGATTCTGTGAACTTTGGCGGATCATGAGAGGGAGGTCAGGAAGGGTTGCCTCAGTGCTTAATTCTTTTGGCCCTTTCTTACACGCCCAGGGAAATGCCGATCACCACTTTGGGGTCAGGATGCAATTTTTCTCCAGGCCAGTTTGGCCAGGGATCCTGGAGCGTTTTTTGTCATCTTCTCGGCATGGAGCAGGGTCACTAGATGTGGGGAGGGGGAGGTATTTGTGAATTTCCTGCATTGTGCAGGGGGTTGGACTAGATGACCCTGGAGGTCCCAACTCTATGATTCTTTGACCCAGTAGAACGCCCCCCCCCCCAACTCTATGATTCTATGACCCAGTAGAACACACCAAACTATCAGGGGCTCTCTGGCTGACTCTTCTCTACCTGCCCTTCAAGTTTGATGAGGACTGGATTTATGAGTTCCGAGGCACAGAACGAACCTGGTTCCTTCTGCGTGCAAAAGGAGGGCTCTACCATGGAGCTCCCTGGATCCCAATTTTTCTCATAAGGCTTGGGGAAAAAACAGGCCCACTCAAAACAATAATAATTGCAGCACATTGCCCTTTTGACCTCTAACATCAGCAGTCATCTAGAAGGGAAAAAACCCAGGAATTTCTACCAGTAATTGTTGGTTCTACTCCCGTTCCCCAGGTAGTGGCGCCACCTAGTGGGAAAGTCTCCTCTGCTTCTTTTCGGCTTAAAAAAAATATCTTCCCTGTGCTTGTGGGTGCACTTTTCTCAACTCAGACAGCAGCCAGACATCTAAATAGTCATGGCTTAAAACATACACATCTGTGCAATGGTGACATATTAAAGAAGGATTCTAATTTTATGCTGGGAAAAGTATGCATGAAAAATGTGTGTGTATAGGGCCCAGCTATACAGTGAAAGCCTCTTTAGTCTGTTTTGATCCCAATATGAACGTAATCAGGATGTTAACATCCTGAGTACCATGAGAGTTACCAACTCTGAGTTGGGAAATCCCTGGAGATTTGGGAGTGGAGCCTGGGGGAGGAATCGCAGTGGAGTATAATGCCAGAAAGTCCACCCTCCAAAGCATCCAGTTTCTCCAGGAGAACTCCTGGAGATCAGTCGTGATTCCAGAAGATCTCCATGCCACACCTGGAGGCTGGCAACCCTAAGTACTGCTGACTTAAGAACGTCTCTAGACCAACATTCTACGGCCAACAGCAGCAGGCCAAATACCACCAAGTTCACAAAAGACGGTTATCCCTTCTTTTGATCCCTAAGAACTGAGCATTCCGGGGTACAAAGCTGGGGTTTGTGGGGCATTGCAATGGGGGAACAATTTGGAGATCTTACCCCACTCCTCAAAAGATCCCACGCCCTGATTCTCTAAGCCTTTTAGGAGATTATTTGTCCTCCCACCCTATTTGTCTTTGAGTCTCAGATGCTCTCAACACCCTCCGCCTCCTGAAACACGCTCAGTCCCCATCAGCCAGACTTCCTCCCTGCTTTTGCTTAATTTACAAAAAAGAAGATCGGATTTATACCCCGCCCTTCACTACCCAAAGGAGTCTCAGAGTGGCTTACAAACTCCTGTCCCTTCACCTCCCCACAACAGACACCCTGTGAGGTCAATGGGGCTGAGAGAGCTCTGACAGAAACTGCTCTTTTTCAAGGACAGCTCTTGGTCAGAACTATGGCTTGCCCAAGGTCATCCAGCAGGTGCAAGTGGAGGAGTGGGGAATCAAACCCGGTTCTCCCAGATTAGAGTCCATGCACTTCACCACGACACCAAACTTGTGTAGTCATACCTTCCTGCCTTCCCCAAGTAGGCAATTTCTCCTGCTCCTTATGCAGCTTTTGTTTTCCAGAGGCCAGCCAGTTTACTATTGGAGACAGACTGCCTTTGAACATCAGCTATCACAGCTGGTTCTAATTAACAGACCCACCCTTCTCCTATGGACTCTACTAAAACTTTTTCAGAGCCATCTACATTAGCGACCATCACATCTTGTCAATTTTATTAAGTTAAATCATGTAAAGAATCATTTTCTTCTTGTGATAAATTAGCTGAGTATGCTGTAATGGCAAAGTTAACGAATCAGGTAAACAAAAGACCAATTAGAGAATTTCATCAGAAGTGGAAAGCATATCATATAGTGTTAAAGGCTAATAACTTAAAAGTCCATATTACCTAAAATAAAAAGTTGGCACCTCAAGAAATAATCAGTCATTATTAATGTAAAATATTATTTCTACTTTTTCATTAATGTAATATATCTATCTTACAAAAAAAATTAAAATAATATTAAGTAAGCAATATGTGGAATTGTCTTTCTAGAAAGTTATAAATACTACTCCAAAAATTGATATATCAAATTGTTTAAAAATTGGTATGCTTAAAAAAACCCCACATACTGATATTCTGAGAAATTTATGTAGTTGAGCGGAGAAAATATCCTGCTCTTGATCTATGTACAATATTATATATTAGAACTGAGTCCTCAACAAATGTAAAATGCAAACGTTTCTGATGATTAATGACTTTTTGATACCCTTTCCACCTTTTTTATTCTGTACCCGTCCAATTATATAATAAATAAAATATATATGAAAAAAAGAATCATTTTCCTGTTATCTAGAGAGCACCAGTTTGGTGTAGTGGTTAAGTGTGCGGACTCTAATCTGGGAGAACTTGGTTTGATTCCCCACTCCTCCACTTGCACCTGGCTGGGTGACCTTGGGTCAGTCACAAGCTCTGGCACAGCTGTCCTTGAAAAAGAGCAGTTTCTGCCAGAGTTCTCTCACCCCACCCACCTCACAGGGTGTCTGTTGTGGGGAGGGGAAGGGAGAGGAGTTTGCAAGCCGCTCTGAGACTCCAAGTGAAGGGTGGGGTATAAATCCAATCTCTTCTTCTTCTTCTTCTTATCTATGCTCAACTGACTGCTAACCGGTTTAGGTGAAGATGTTGCATGCACAAACACACCCTTAATAGGCAGCCAGTGACTCTCTGGACACGTGGCCTATAATTAGATGCAATAATTTTATTTCTTTAAAAATCTCTCCTGTAAAACCATTAAAAAACTCCATCATCAGTCGTGCATGCGGCTGATGACATACACAAGACAAACAATTTCCAGAAGCCAAACAAAAAGAGAGAGAGAAAAGACAAGTACATAATTTACAATAGTATCATAAAACCGGGCAGCCAGTAACCTTAACTGGCCATGGGAACGTGGCGTCCCATCATGAGGAAAGGACTCACTGGAAACCGCGTTCAGCTCATATGCCAAGACACACGAATTCCCCAATGATCAGGTGACTACCCTCAAATTCTGATATTCTGCCGGCTCTTCCAAGAGTCATTCCAGGTCTCTTGCATCTCCGGAGATACTAGTTTCTTTAAACGTCTCGTTTGCCTGTGGCGTTATCAAGGAAGTGCATGCCAGAACTTTGGGAACAGGCAGAAAACAGAGCATACATTTCCCACAAAGTTACAGGTTACTACAGGGAACCTCAGTTCCACGAATAACTTTAAAAAGCATGACAAACATATATAGGATTAATAGTAATCAAGGTCATTGTCTGAAACGGGAAGCTGTAAAGTAGCAGCAGCAGCAGCAGCAGCAGCAGCAAAAGGAAGATTTCTTGGATGTGTTAGTGTCAGCAAGGCGTTCACCCAGTTTCTCCAGGCTGCCCCCACCACAGTGCTCTCGGAGTACAGTACAGCCCAAGGTGATGCTAGCGAGACAAAGTCCTTCCCCATGTGTGACTATGCACAGGCCCAGGAGCTTGTTTAAATGTTGCCGCAACCTGTGCTGATCAACTATGCGTGCCTCAGCCCACATGTGAGCAATCCATCGCTCATGCAGATATATATTGCACTTTCATGCAAGCTCTGGGACCCTCGGAACTGGAGTGCGAGGATAAAGGAAAACAACAACAACAAAACAGAACTGGTCAACCTAAGTCCAGGCTATGCCATTTTCCATCACAGAAGGCCAGAACATTCCTTTAGACGTACACATTAAATCCCTTCACGTGGAAAAGTAGCCATTTGGGGTGCTGGCTGGGCAAGCACCCTTCTCCTGGATAGGCTAGCTTTCTACACGTTGGGGATTTCAACTGCACAGAGGAGCCTTTCCTGCATATAGAAAGCTAGCATGATCAAGAAGGGTTCTAAAGCCAAACTGTCTGCCTGAGACGCTGCCTCAGATGCAGGGATACCATCGCATGGAGGAATATTAAATCATTGGAGCCCCCACCCCTCCAGTTTGAAGCAGAATAGCCCAGTGAGTAGCAGGCCAGCCACTTCGAGTTAACGGCTGTGCATTAGTTAACAGAGCACCCTACTGACTTTGGAGTTACCACTGCTTCTTTGGCATCATGTCACGCCACCCCCCACCCCCTTCTCCACAACATAATTCTCTGCGTTTATTTCCTGGAACTCTTGCCCAATCCCCCCCACCCCACCGCAACTGACTCCAGCTATTTCTTGAAGAACTTCTTATTGAGGAGGAAGATCAAGAGGTTGACATTAATTCTGGCCTTGTCGAACATTTTCATGACAGCCACGCCCTCGTACTGGAGCTGGAGGAGGTACTAGGATGAGAAACAGAAACAAAGAAGGGATGGGGGGGGGTCTTAAAATGGCTGCTGGCCAAAATAGCTCAATGGAACCTCCGGTGTTCAGAGGCCGTATACCTGAACACCAGTTGTTGGGGAGGAGAGCAAAAAGCAAGGAATGACTGTTGCTTTCACAGCTGTGGAATTCTCAGAAGCATCTGGTTGGTCACCAGTGGGAACAGAAGAGGTGACACTAGATGGATCCTTGGTCTGATTCCAGCAGGGTTGCTCTTATGTTTTTACCCACAAATGAACCTTGATGTTCAGAGCTATTACATCAGGGGTCCCCAAACCTTTTGAGCCTGTGGCTACTGCTGGAATTTTGAGAGGGGGTGGTGAGTTCCATCCCAAAATGGCCACCACAGGGGGTGGAGCCGAACACAGTACCTCCTTTCCTCGCTTTGCAAAAGCAATGCAGAAGGGGAATAAAAAGGAAGAAAACCTAAAGGGGCAATGGAACCATAGGCCTGGGTGCTTACTAGTCCTCCTAATCCGCCAGAGGCAGCTGCTGCTATTGCATCCTTGGAGACCCGAAGAAGGAGGAGGAGGAGGAGATTGGATTTATACCCCGCCCTTCACTACCTGAAGGAGTCTCAGAGCGGCTCACAATCTCCTTTCCCTTCCCCTCCCCACAACAGACACCCTGTGAGGAAGGTGGGGCTGAGAGAGCTCTTTCAAGGACTGCTCTTGAGAGAACAGCTCTGAGAGAACTTGTGACTGACCCAAGGTCACACCAGCAGCTGCATGTGGAGAAGTGGGGAATCAAACCCAGTCCTCCCAGATTAGAGTCCACGCTCCTAACCACTACACCAAACTGGCATCCAATAACAAGCCTTCCCTTACAAAGACCCTGCCCACTTTTGAAAAAGCTTGGTGGGCACCATGTTGGGGAACCCTGTATTATATTTCCAAATAGCAGGTGCTATTTGGACAATTTGAGAGGGGGCTGTCGCTTTCATGTCTTACCCTTGGGTTTCTGGGAAGTATCCATTTGGTCACAGGATGCCAGACTAAATGGACTTCTGGTCAAAACCTGCAGGGCTCTTTTTAAAATTCCAGACATGGAAAAGGGCAAGGAGGAAATAACGACGCCAGCCCCTTACCTGGTAATGAAGCTGAAACTTCTCCATGTCGACCCCCATAAACTTTGCCTTCACTTGGAACTGGCCAGCTTCTCCGCAGGGAACGATGTCAAAAATGACGTTTTTGAGCCTGGAAAAAGAGTGCAAAAGTCGGTCACAAGAGGCCGGAAACCCACCTCCCTCCTGGAAGGGACGGAGAGCTCAGAGGAAGCCGGGACCCCCAAGCTTTGATTCAGCCGTCCGTCAGGATGGGCAGCCCTGAGCCAGGCAAACCAATGGCACGCTTTCCCCCAAGGCAGCTTCCTACATGGGCAACAATATTGTTTATGCTGTCTGCCCTTCACCAATCCCTCCAGAAAGTCCAGTGAGGCAAGTTAAAATGAAAGAGCTAGCTGTGGGTACGGAACCAGCAGCCCCAGGCCGCGGATGGCAAGCGGATATGGCTTACTCCAATGTGGCCTGCACAAGGAAGACGGAGTACTGATTCTCAAGGGGCGTGGCTGAGCATTGGTTTACAGCCGTGGCTCCCAACCTTTGCACTATGGTGACCCACAAGTCCAAATTGACTTGGTATCGTGACCTATCCAAGGCCTAGGCAAACTATGACCTTGGCGCCCATCCGGATCAACCTTCCGTTATCTACAATGGCTAACCAGGTGTTTTTGAGAAACCAACAAGTATCGCCCAAAAGGCACGGCTATCCCCAAAAGGCACGGCCAATGCTCCCTCCAAGCTGTGGAGTCTTGTGAGCAAAAATTCTACTTTGTCAGCTACAGGCACTAAAGTTGTGAGCAAGCGATTTGGCTCCTGCATAAATTAGTTTGCTCTGGAGCCCTCCTTCCTGAGCTCAGATGAAACTGTGAGCCGGAGGCTAAAAAACCGTGAGCTAGCTCACACTAACTCAGCTTACAGGGAACACTGCCATGAACCCCAAGCAAATGGCATTCCGACATATGCAGCCTTTGCGCATGGAGGTTACGTTCCACCCTACGACCACCCTCTCCTTCTCCATTACTCCCTCTCATCCCCCCCTAAGATTCTAGCAAACTCACTCTACTAACTCTCAGGACATGTTTTACTTGGTCCACGTGTCTATGGAGTGAAGAAAAAATACCAACTAATGTATGAAATGGAAGATGCTGTTTACAGGGGGTCAGATCTCAGTTTCTGAGATACAAAAGAGAGCAATGGAAAGGGCAGGGAAAGCCATCAGGGAGGGATGGCCGGCTGCAACCCGCTTCGTGACCCACTTTTGAGTCCCAACCTCCAGGCTGGGAAACACTGGTCTATAGGAACCCACTGGCTGGGGAACTGCGCTGGACCTCGAGGGAGGAATTCAGCCATCAGCCCAACAGATTTGGAAAGTGACGTGAGAACTTACTGGCTGGCCGGGAGGTCTTCAATCTCCAGCAAAACACCCTTTTCAAAGAGGCGAGCCGCGGTGTAATGGAGTGTCGCTTGCTTCTTGCTAGGCCTGGGAAGGAGTGAGAAGACAGGCCTCAGACTCAGAGCACCATGGGAAGGCCAGACTTGGGGGGGGGGGTCCTTCCCTCAGTGCCCAGGTAAGCTTGCTGACTCCTCATGGGCTCTCTCTTTAATCAAGACTCCTCCCCCTCCCCTCCTTCAGAGGGTGTCTGGAGGATGCCGCCTCATTTGGAATACCGAGTGCAGTGCCGGTCACCGTATCTCGAAAAAGACATTGCAGAGCGTGGCGAGAATTTTAAAACTAGAGTCTCTTGCCCTTATTCAGGGTTCGAAACTTTTGGTGCCGGCCCTCCTTGCCAAGGGTGAAATGGTGTGAGAAAAGGAAGACAGAACGACCAACAGATAGTTCCAAGACACAGGCACACGCTGGCTGTCAACAACAAGGTTTCTTTCAGAGCTGTAAGAAGCGCAGAGGAGGGGCAACCAAGATAATTTGGGGGGGGCGGAGCACCTTCCCTGTGAGGAAAGGCTGACGAGTCTGGGGACTTTTCAGTTTAGGGGGGAACATCAAAGAGGTTTATGAAATTATGCCTGGGGTGGAGAGAGTATATGAATGAATGAATGAATGAATGAATGAATGAATGAATGAATGAATGAATGAATGAATGAATGAATGAATGAATGAATGAATGAATGAATGAATGAATGAATGAATGAATGAATGAATGAATGAATGAATGAATGAATGAATGAATGAATGAATGAATGAATGAATGAATGAATGAATGAATGAATGAATGAATGAATGAATTTTATTGTTACGGCACCCAGCCAGCAAAAGGGTGGAGAGAGTAGACAAAGAGAGTTTTTTCTCCCTCTCCCAAAATACTGGAACTCCCATGAAGCTGATGGGCAGTAGGCTCAGGATGGACAAAAGGAAATACGTTACACAAAGAGGAATTTCAGACAGACGATATAATCCGGAAGAAGAACGGTTCCCAAACGGTTTCTGGTCTGTCATTTCAGACAGAACCGTTTTAGAACCGGTTCCCTACCGGAATATATTTGTAATTTCACACACAAACGCTTCTGTCCTGTTTAGGAAACGGGGCTGAAGCGTTTTACCTGTCAACTGCTTCCAAGTAGTCTTCAGTTTCCTCTCCCGGTTCTGATGCACTTTTTCCCACCGTTTTTCGCCCACGTGGGCGATCTCCAGCTTTTTTTTTTTTT
>NW_015172013.1:1016980-1023858 GCF_001447785.1 Gekko japonicus | reverse complement strand
GTCCGGTAAAGAGCTGGATCTGAAGTGGTTTGTCATTTCAGACTGCACCCGCTTTTTCCTCACCGTTTTTCGCCCACGTGGGCGATCTCCAGCTTTTTTTTTTTTTTGAACGTTCACTTTATGGCGTTATAGCGCTATAACGCTGTAACGAAATAGCAGTATATCATTATCAATGCCATCGGAATACCTGGAGTGTTTTGTTATAGTGCTATAGCGCTATAAAGCAAACATTAAAAAAAAAAAAGCCGGAGATCGCCCACACGGGCAAAAAACGGTGGGGAAAAAGTGGTGCAGTCTTAAATGGCAAACCGCTTCAGATCCAGCTCTTTACTGGAAGGGGAAAGCCATGTGTGAAATGGCAGCCCTATACCGGTTTACTCCATGATGGATCAAAAGCAGCTTCAAAACGGGTTAAAAAGGGTAATGTGAAATTCCTCATAGAGTGATTAAAATGTGGAATTTGCCGCCAAAGGATATAGTGGTGGCCACAGGCATGGACTGCTTTAAAAGGGGATTAGATTCATGGAGGACAGGTCAGTCAGTAGCTACTAGCCATGGTGATGACTGAGGGGAACCTCCACATTCAGAAGCAGTCAGCCTCTGAATCCCAGCACCAGGAGGCAACATCAGGGGAAGCCCTCGGCCTCTCTGCCCTGTTGTTGGCCCTCCAGAGGAACTGGTTGGCCAATGTGTGAGACAAGATGCTGGACTAGATGGACTGAGTCTGATCAGCGGTCCCGTTTCACTCTGCCAGTAGCTCTCCAGGGTCTCTGGCAGAGAAGGGTCCTGTTACCTGAGATCCTTTATAAGTAAAGATGCCGGGGATTGAACCTGGGACCTTCTGAGTGTAAAAGCAGATGCTCTTCAGATTGCAGATTCACAAAAAGAACCTTTCTCTGCCTGAAATTCTGAAAGGTAGACAGTACTGAGGTAGACAGACCAGTGGCCTGATGGGAAAACTTTATACATTATGGCAGAGGATGTAGAGTCCAGTGGGGAGAGCCCCTGATTTAACATACAAAAGGTCCCAGTCCTCGGTGTTTCCAGTTATAAGACCATAAGCTGCAGATCCTAGAAACACAGAAAAGCTAGAAGGTACCCCAAGGGTCATCAAGTCTAACCTCCTGTAAAATGCAGGAAATTCAAAGCTACGTCCCCCTCACAACTCTCCCGGTGACCCCTGCTCTATGCCCAGAGGAAGGCAAAGAAACCTCCAGGATCCCCTGGGCCAATCTGGCCAGGAGGAAAATCCCTTCCTGACCCCAAAGTGGTGATCGGCACTACCCTGGACATATGAGAAAGGGCCAGCAGCACTTGGCTAACGTACTTGTTTCTGGCAGCCAGGTTGTCCAGGCAGGTCCGGATGTACTGATTGTAGTAATCCACCTGCTCCTCATAGAACATCCTCTTGGAGTGGAGGCCGTGAAGGGTCTGTTGCAGCTTCGCCAGCTCTGCCTTACGGTGCTGCCGGTATTGCCGCTGGTTGCGGATATCCTAAGGGATGACGGCAGGCACAATAAATACTACTGAGCTCAGATTTCTTTGTTTGGGGTTGTGTGTGTGTTTTTTTAAGCACTGCCCACCTGTGTAGGTATTGGTGAAGTATCAGAGCACCTGTACGTCAGCCCTGGCCCGAACTGACCCTCCCCAGCCTCAATACCTGAATCCTGAGGCTCATCAAACTTTGGAAAGGGTCATACCCACACTCCACAGAGCATCCTGGGATAGCCTCACCCCTCTGTGCCTTTCCCCTTCTAATGCTGCGGCCAAAGTCCAGCACCTGGCTGCCTACAACACTGGTGAGTATTATTAATCATGATAAGCCTTTATAGAGCAAGGCTGAATGTTCAAAGCTCTTGACACACCTTATCTGGTAATAATCACAACAGCTCTCTATGGTAGCGGACGACGACCTCGCTACTGCAGCCCATACCTAGATACCTGGTGGGAGTTGCATCCTATTAATGGTGAC
Source organism: Gekko japonicus (assembly GCF_001447785.1). Taxonomy (NCBI): domain Eukaryota; kingdom Metazoa; phylum Chordata; class Lepidosauria; order Squamata; family Gekkonidae; genus Gekko; species Gekko japonicus. The sequence goes on along the minus strand of NW_015172013.1, from coordinate 1,021,886 downwards.
CTCTTGTGAGGTTTTCAAGGCAAGAGACGTTCAGAAGAAGAAGAGATTTGATTTATACCCTGCCCCAATCTCCTTTCCCTTCCTCTTCCCACAACAGACGCCCTGTGAGGTAGGTGGGGCTGAGAGAGCTCTTTCGAGGACTGCTCTTGAGAGAACAGCTCTGAGAGAACTTGTGACTGACCCAAGGTCACACCAGCAGCGGCATGTGGAGGAGTGGGGAATCAAACCCAGTTCTCCAAGATTAGAGTCCACGCTCTTAACCACTACACCAAACTGGCTCCCTTGCTAAGTGGTTTGCCACTGCCTGCCTCCACACAGCTAACTTTTTTTTTTTTTGTAATCAAGTCAAGCTGACTTCTGGCAGCCCCTGGTGGGGCTTGGAGGCAGGGGACGTTCAGAAGGGGGTTGCCATTGCCTGCCTTTGCGTCACGGCCCTAGTATTCCTTAGAGGTCCCCCATCCAACTACTAGCCAGGACCGGCCCTGCTTAGCTTCTAAGATCTGATGAGATCGGGTCAGGGCCTTGAACAGCAATCCTGGACTTCCTTGGTGGTCTCCCATCCAAATGCTAACCAGAACTGACCCTGCTTAGCTTCTGAGCTGTGAGCAAATTGGGCTAGCTGGTCCATCCAGGTCAGGGTATGGATAGCTGAGGCTATTCCAATGTCGTCAGATCTCAGAAGCTAAGCAGGACTGGCCCTGGTTAGTACTTAGGTGAGAGACCACCAAGGATGTCCAGGTTCACTACGCAGAGGCAGGCAATGTGGTCATCTCTTGGCTTGAATGTGGTTTGACAGCACTTGACACACCCACACACACACACTGCAGGGCAGAGGCAGGGAAGCCCCCCCCCCGGGGGGGGGGCAGCTTGCGCCCCCATTCCTGTCCTCCCAACAAACCAGAGCAGGAGCTTTGGTTGAAAGCAGCCCAGATTTCACCCAGTAGGCTTCATTAAGGCTGTGAGGATTTGAACCTGGGTCTCCCATGTTCTAGCCCAACAACTCTAACCTCTATACCACACTGACTTCCCAGTGGTCTGGCTAAGTATAAGAGTTTCCCTAGGTTCCGTCAGCCACGTGGAACTGCAAAACCAGCTCAGTGAAGGCCGAAAAGCCATCGGCCGGGTCCCCTGCCTGAGAGCCAGTTTGGTGTAGTGGTTAAGTGAGCGGACTCTAATCTGGGAGAACCGGGTTTGATTCCCCAACTCCTCCACTTGCACCTGCTGGATGACCCTGGGCAAGCCGTAGCTCTGATAAGAGCTGTCCTTGAAAAAGAGCAGTTTCTGTCAGAGCTCTCTCAGCCCCGCCTACCTCACAGGGTGTCAGTTGTGGGGAGGGGAAGGGAAAGGAGATTGTAAGCCGCTCTGAGACACCTTTGGGTAGTGAAGGGCGGGGTATAAATCCAATCTCTTCTTCTTCTTCTCCCTCATCCTGCCATTGAGACCTCTTCTTCCGAAGAGGCTGCGGGGGATGCTCCACCCGGCATACCTTGGCCATCTCGCTGATGATCTCTTGATACTGGTTGGCGGAATCGACCACCCCCAGACTTTCGAGGCGCCGCAGATTCTTGACGACTTTCCTCTTCTTCTCCTCAATCGAGAGGAGACTGTTGCCGGCCAAGGAGCGGTTGCGCCTCAGTTTGTCTGGGGCCTGAGCGTCGCACAAGGCCCTCCTCTTCATGAGATGGTGGTGGAGGACTTCCTGGAGAGGAAGAAATGCCCCGTTTCACAAGTTATCACAGGAACGGTATTTAGAGAAAATCCGGTCAAACCGCCAAGGTCTGGCGACACGCAAACAGGCTGCGATACTGAACACAGCTGCTTTGAAAAGCCACCTGGAGCAGAGAGCTCATCAGGCATGATGGTTAAAAAACCCTAAAATCTATTTACACTTACATTAAGGGTTTTTTTTTAAACCCTAAAACACACTTGTTTCTGCACACACAACAGTTTTGGGTGCAATTACATCCGCATAATATTGTGACTTGGCGATAAAGCAACATCAGTGGATAGCCTTTCTTGCACATTACGTTTCATTTAATGAGAGTGAAAACAATTTCCAAAGACTGAAAAAGGATCAGGAGAATTCAGATGGCTTGGTACAAATGAAAAAGAATCTATATTGAGACTGCAGACAGTTTGGGCACCAGGGATATCAGAAGTCTGGACATGTAGCAGGAAAAAAAAGAAAGGGGAGGGGGAGAACTTTCTCTTATTCCAGGTAACAACCAGAATTTGGGTCAGGATGTTATGCAGAATCTTGTTTTGTGCTTGGACTTTGGGTTCAAATCCAGAAGAAACTACTTGCTGAGTTAGTGTGAGCTAGCTCACAGTTTTTTAGCCTCCGGCTCACAGTTCCGTCTGAGCTCAGGAAGGGTGGCTCCAGAGCTAACTAATTCATGCAGTAGCCAAATCGCTCACTCACGACTTTAATGCCAGTATCTCACAAAGCAGAATTTTTGCTCACAAGACACCAGTTTAGAGGGAGCATTGTTTGCAAGCTCTGAGAATGGAATCTTGAAGGTCTCTGGTTCAAATCTTGCCTTTGCCATGGACTCGCTGAACAGACTTTGGCAAGCTGCCCTTTCGCAGCTGCAAGCCTCTGCAGGATAGTAATATTGGCCTACATTAAAAGGCTGCTGCCAAGATTAATCCAGATAATGTCTGCAGAATATATAAACTATAAGTATTACTACTGGAAGAAATCATAATTTGACCTGTTTTGCAATGTCCTATATCTCTATTACCTATTAGGCTAAACCTTCCAGTTTTGGCAGTACGAGGGAGGGGGAAGTTGGTGCTGAATTTCCTCACCTGATCCTCTGATGCCTTGGTCTGTAATATCTCCATAAGGGAATCTCCAGGCTGAGATTGGATCACGTCCACCAGCATCTGTTTGGTGCTTTGAGAATAAAAGCAGATGGCAGATCAGTTTCACCCGCACCCGGAGGGGCCCAAAGTAGCCCAATCTCGTCAGATCTCAGAAGCTAAGCAGGGTTGGCCCTGGTTAATGCTTAGATGGGAGACCAGCAAGGAAGTCCAGGGTCACTAGGCAGAGGCAGGCGGTGGCAAACCACCTCTAAACGTCTCTTGCCTTGAAAACCCCACCGGGTTGCCAGAAGTCAGCTGTGACCTGACAGCACTTCCTTTTTTTTTTTTAAAAAACACACAGTTCGTTTGGTGTAGTGGTTAAGTGTTTGTGGGGAGGGGAAGGGAAAGGAGTTTGTAAGCCGCTCTGAGACACCTTTGGGTAGTGAAGGGCGGGGTATAAATCCAATCTCTTCTTCTTCTTCTTCTTTATTGAAATTTTCCAAATAAAATCCACATATACAGCTATATCCTCGCTTAAAAACAGATGAGCATACAGCCTCTCTGAGTATAAAGTAATCCAGCAATTTACTATTTGTTTTACAAAGTTAGAAGCATACAACCTCTTCCATTTTAAATACAATAAACAAAAACTAGTATATACAGTCAATTAAACGTACTCTAACCCTTCATTTTTCGTGTCCAGTTGTACAGTTTTTCCTATTTTTTCTCGTAAAGCGAATCATCTTTCCCCTGCAATGTACATGATATTTTGTCCATTTCGGCTACTTCCCATATCTTCTGTATAACTTCACTTTTTTCTGGAATTTTCCCTTCTGACAGCACTTCCCACCACCAGCTTAGTTTCACTGGAGGGGAAGCAAAGAAAGGAGGTTTTCACTTCCCTCATGTGACCATCCCAACGGCTTAGCCTGGAGAGGAGACGGCTGAGAAGTGATAAGATAACCATCTTCAAGTACTTGGTGCGTCCTACAGAGGATGGTGTGGAGTTGTTTTCTGTTGCCCCAGAAGGACCAGAACCAACGGGTTGAAATTAAATCAAAGGAGTTTTCAGCGAAACATGAGGAAGAACTTCCTGACACGGTGGGCTCTCCTCCTCCTTCGGAGGTGTTCAAGCAGAGGCTAGATGGCCGTCTGACAGCCATGCGGATTCTGTGAACTTCGGCAGATCGGGAGAGGGAGGGCAGGGAGGGTGGCACCAGTGCGTGGTTCTTTCTTAAACGCCCAGGGAAATGCTGATCGCCACTTTGGGTCCAGGAAGCAACTGTTCTCCAGGTCAATTTTGGCCCCCAGGGAACCTGGAGGTTGGTTTTTTTTGGCCCTCTTCTGGGCATAGAGCAGCAGGCCTGTAGCCAGGATTTTTTTTAATTCGGGGGGGCCTTTAAATAAGTTGGGGGAACCCTGCACACACCCCAAGAGAGCACCCCAAATAAAATAAAACACTGGAAGTCGTGGGGCCTGGGCTGGATGGGGAGTCGGGCCCCGCGATGACCCACTGTAGCGACGGACCTGTAGAGCAGGGGTCACTGGATGTGTGTGTGGAGGGGGAGGTATTTGTGAGTTTCCTGCGCTGTGCAGGGGGTTGGACTAGATGACCCTGGAGATCCCTTCCAACTCTATGATTCAATGGGTTTTTTTTTTATTGCCGTGGGTACCAGAGCATAGTAACCTGCTTGGAGCTGGGATATGTTGCTACAACTCCCCCCACCATGCAGAAAAGCTCCGATTCAACCCTCAGCCTCTTCCGTCCGTAGGATCTCAAGCAGCAGGCCTGGGAAACTCTCTGGAGGGCTGCTGACGTCAGAGTAGGCAGAGGTAGATGGGCCATGGGTCTGACTCACACAAGGCAGTTTCATGCATACCCAATATGAAGCCATACTGAGGAAAGGAGTCTTGGAGGACAGAGTATGTATTTGATGGTTAATCTAGGAGCTCTCTGTTCATAAGATGTTCACTGTAACCACCCTTTTGAACCCTGTGGAACTTTTTTCCCTCAGAGACAGAGAGGGGGAGAGAGGGAGGGAGGGAGAGGGGGGAGAGGGGGGAGAGAGGGGGGGGGAGAGAGGGAGAGAGGGGGGGA
>NW_015172013.1:975696-1016091 GCF_001447785.1 Gekko japonicus | reverse complement strand
GGGCTTTTGGCCTGATCCAACACTGGCATCTCTTATGTTCTTATGTTCTTATGAGAGAGAGAGAGAGAGAGAGAGAGAGGGAGGGAGAGGGGGGAGAGAGAGGGGGGAGAGAGAGAGGGAGGGAGAGAGAGAGAACGAACATTCCTTCAGGAGTCAATGTTTGTACAAATGTGCCCCCATGTGGTGAGAGACAGCAACTACTGTAGAATTCAGCAACCAGGATTTTCAGCAATAGATCAATTATTAGGAGAACACGCATGAGTTAGACTGTGCACATGCTAGCCATGCTTGTGCCAGAGATTCTTCTTTTAACTTGCGACGCTGGGAATAGATCCTGGTACCTTAAGCACATGAAACTGCCTTCTCCCGAGTCGGAACCATGACCCATCAAGGTGCGACACCTTGATAGGCAGCCGCTCTCCAGGATTTCAAGGCTGAGGTCCTTCCCATCACCTCCTACCTGACCCGTTTAACTGGAGATGCGGGGGGGATTGAACCTGGGACCTTCTGCATGCCAAGCAAGTGCTCAACCACTGAGCTATGAGCTCTCCACAGCCTTAGGCTTCCATGAGATCCTTTAAGATATAGGACCAATGAACATATAAGACCAACTCTGGCCCGCCTGCATTGGCTGCCTGTATGCTTCCGGTCCCAATTCAAGGTGCTGGTTTTAATCTACAAAACCCTGCATGGCTTGGGACCACAATACCTGTCAGAGCACCTCTCCTGGCCTCAACCTACTAGACACTGTGCTCATCCTCAGGGGCCTTCCTCTGAGTGCCAACTCCTCGAGAGGCTCAGAAGGCAGCAACTAGGGGTAGGGCCTTTTCGGTGGCAGCCCCCCATTTTTGGAACAACCTCCTTGCTGTAGCCCATCTGGTGCCTAATCTGCCATTTTTTTGGTGCCAGGTTAAGATAGCTCGCTTTACAGAGGCCTTCAAAGATCTCCTTGGTCATCTGGGAGCCTTGTTAGGATTAGCTTGGTGCCTCTGTTGATTTGCTGTTTTAATGTTCTTATGTTACAGAAATCAACCCTGACTGTTCCCTGGAAGGCCAGATCATGAGAAGGGAGCACTCACTGGAGAAGACCCTGATGCTGGGAAAGACTGAAGGTCAAAGAAGACGGGGACGGCAAAGGATGAGATGGTTAGACAGTGTCATCGATGTAACGAACATGAAATTGAGCCAGCTTCAGAGGACGGCGGAAGACAGGAGGGCCTTGCAGGAGCTGGTCCATGGGGTCGCAAAGAGTCGGACTCGACTGTGCGACTGAACAACAACTGTTTTATGCTGTTGTAAACTGCTCAGAGAGCTTTGGCTATGGGCAGTAAGAAATGAAATGAAATAAATAATAATTAACTGGAGATACTGGATATCGAACCTGGGTCCCTGCACACGCACTTTACAGAATTCCTTGCCAGAAGATGTGATGATCCATAGCAAGCTTTAAAAATAAAGAGGAGTCTCAGATAACAGAGGATAAGTTCAGTGGCATGCAGAAGGTCCCAGGTTCAACCTCCAGCATATTAAAAAAAAAACCTAGTAGCAGGTGCTGTGAAAGACCTCTGCCTGACACCTGGAAAAGCCACTACCAGTCTGAGTAGACAATACTGACTTTGATGGGCCACCAAGGGTCTGATTCAGAATAAGGCAGCTTCGTGTGTTCATGTGCTCGAGTCCTACATTGATGGTGATAACCAAATGGACCCTCCATATGTAACAGCAGTCTACCACTGAATTCTAGACCCTGGAACAGCCCTCTCTGCCTTGCCAGCTTCCCAGAGGCATCTGTCTGGTCACTGCTGAATGTGAAACTCAGTGCATCTTCTATTTGATCCATCGCACACATGGATACTGTTTTCCATTTGGACAGGTTTGCAGCACTTTTCAGCCAGTTCCAGCCATGACAACGAGAGGTGCCTCCCCTTGCGTCTTTTCACATGTACTTCGTGCATAAAGGTTGGTGGGAGGCAGACCGGGACGTCGTCTCTCTGCAACCTTCGCATGCTTTTTTGGGATGCTACAACACTCTTGAATATTAGTAGCCACCCACCTCAGCAACAAGCTTTTGGTATCCTTTCCCTCAGTGTTGGTCTCTGCCCCATCAAATTTATTGGTGAGGGTAAGTGAGACCTCTGTCTTGGCAAGATGAGACAGAGCGCGTTCCGAGTTTCCATCAGCTCCATTTCCCACGCTTTCACCTGTCAAAGGGTTGGAATTAAAACGGGGAAAGAAAGAAAGAAAAGAGTTCTTAGGCAACACACTCAGGGTTGAACTAAATCAATATATCTAATTCTCAACATGGCCCAGCCTGTGGATACTTAAACGTGGAGACTGGGGCCACGGACAAACAAGACAGATCTTTTGGCAAATCTGAGAAGAGCCCCAGCTTTACAGAGAATTATTATTATTATTTTCTTCTTCTTCTTCTCTTCTCCTTCTTCTTCTTCATCATCATTATTATGCCAGTGTACTTTGCTTTCACTTAATACAATTCTCTTAAAAGCAAACCAAAGAAACAAAAGAAGGAAAATAAACTGTGGTAGCTCTACTGGTGCAATTGGTGTTACATCAGGGGTGACCAGCTGTAGGTCCAAACCAGGGAAAAGGCAATAGGCTATAGAGCACAAGAGTATGGATTATGGTGTCACTGTCAAATTCCATGCCACACTTACCTATTAAGGACTGGATGGTAGGCAACTCTCCCAGGTCTTCTAAAAGCTCATGTAAAGGGTCCCTAGGATCAGGAGCCACGAACTGCTGGTGCTCCAGTAACAGCTATAATGTGGCCAAAGACAGAAGACTAGGAAGTAATAGGCCCCTAATGTTGGCAGAGTTTAAACATGCAGAGGAACAAAGCACCAGCTGTTTAAAGAAAACAGAAGGATGTGCTTCTGATCTTCTTCACACTGGTACGCGATAGACCTTGTATATTCCAACACCTAAAACCATATAAACCTAGGACAGAATTTAAAAATAAAACAACAAACCCATGGGACTAGCCCTGTTAACCCAAGGTGGCTAGAGACTTGTTCTTCTCTGCCCAATGTACCCCTTGTACTGCAAGGCATTTGAAATGGGAGGATTTCCAAAACAGTGTGATCTGGCAATAGAGCAGCTGTTCAAACAGGTGTTCACCCACTGAGACATCACCCTTCCATGTGATGGCTTGGGATTTCACAGCTGCTTGTAAAAGAAGAAACTTTGCAAAGTAGCCGTTCTCTTCTGGGATTTTATTGCATGCTAGAGTTATCCTGGGATAACAAGTCCCACAAGCCACTAATGTCCAACAAGTTAAAAAACTGAACAAATAAATGAGAATAAAAAACAGTAGCAAGGAAATGGTAGCCATGTTTGCAAAGACTTAGCTCCCAAAATATTGGAAAGGGCAATGTCCGATGTACAAAGAAGAAGACCCTGCAGTGGGCAGCAAGAAGACAATTAGATAGGATATTGAGGTCAGCACCTTCTCTCTCCTGTTAAGTGTCATTCCTTGCCTGTCTCCAGATTGCTACTCTCAGGATAATTTCCCCCTTCTCCTCGGAAGGGCCACGCTCAGTCTTACCCTCTCTCCCAGCTAGAGATGTAGTTAGGAGCCTCTCTTTGTCTCTCCTCTCTCCTATCAAGTATATTAATTCCTAAATAAACCTTTATCTACTCTTTAATCAGGTTGTGCACCATTGCTGTGCTAATTACTTTGCCAATACAAAGAAGTGACAACTGGGACAAAAAGTTCAAGGACAGGAATGATGACAGAATAGGTTATTCAGCGGCTACTAACCACAACAGTCAAAGTGGCGATTACTATTTGGAAAGCATATAATGCAGACTGCCCTGTTTGTAAACTTTGCTAGCGTGCCTGTCAATCACTATAGGTCAACCACTGATTTAAATGAATCCAGTGGTCTGCTCTGGCAATACAGGGTTGGATCTTGAGTGGCCTTTCCGCTCCTGGAAGAGGAGGAGGATAGTTTTTGCAAAATCCGCCACTGTCAATGAAACCCCACTTGCCTGTCTCCAGATTGCTACTCTCAGGATAATTTCCCCCTTCTCCTCGGAAGGGCCACGCTCAGTCTTACCCTCTCTCCCAGCTAGAGATGTAGTTAGGAGCCTCTCTTTGTCTCTCCTCTCTCCTATCAAGTATATTAATTCCTAAATAAACCTTTATCTACTCTTTAATCAGGTTGTGCACCATTGCTGTGCTAATTACTTTGCCAATACAAAGAAGTGACAACTGGGACAAAAAGTTCAAGGACAGGAATGATGACAGAATAGGTTATTCAGCGGCTACTAACCACAACAGTCAAAGTGACAATTACTATTTGGAAAGCATATAATGCAGACTGCCCTGTTTGTGAACTTTGCTAGCGTGCATGTCAATCACTATAGATCAACCACTGATTTAAATGAATCCAGTGGTCTACTCTGGCAATACAGGGTTGGATCTCGAGTGGCCTTTCAGCTCCTGGAAGAGGAGGGGGATAGTTTTTGCAAATTCTGCCACTGTCAATGAAACCTCGTGATGTTCCCGAGGAGTTCACCAACTCACAGGAGCACAATTTCAAAGGCGTAGAAGACTGCAGTTGCTATTTTTCCAATACAACTCTGCTCACACTACAGTAGAGTCAGCCCACAGTACTGCAAAACTGAAACGGTACCGTTTAGACCGGGGATATACATTAAATGAATTTCCACAAAAAAAGGCTTCATTTTGCACAGTTTACGGTCCGGCTTTGGAAATAATTTTGATTATTTTTTTTGGGAATGGCGATGAGTTGTTCCCGAGGAGTTCACCAACTCACAGGAACACAATTTCAAAGGCATAAAAGACTGTGGTTGCTATTTTTCCAATGCCACTCTGCTCACACTACATAAGAGTCAGCCCACAGTACTTATCTCCTGCAAAACTGAAACTGTACCGTTTAGACTGGGGATATACATTAAATGAATTTCCACAAAAAAGGCTTCATTTTGCACAGTTTACAATCCGGCTTTGGAAATAACTTTGATATTTTTTGGGGGGGGAATGGCGATGAGCAATGCTCCCTCTAAGCTGTGGAGTCTTGTGAGCAAAAAAGTCTACTTTGTGAGCTACTGGCATTAAAGTTGTGAGGGAGTGATTTGGCTACTGCGTAAGTTAGTTTCCTCTGGAGCCATCCTTCCTGAGCTACGACAAAAATATGTGAGCTGGAGGCTAAAAAACTGTGAGCTAGCTCAAATTACCTCAGAGGGAACACTGGAGATGAGTCGAAGTGGTCATATATCGAATGGGGGGTGGAATATGAAGTCCTGCTTTGCTGTCCAGTCGCACAGTCGAGTCCGACTCTTTGTGACCCCATGGACCACATCACGCCAGGCCCTCCTGGCTTCCGTTGTGCTCCGGAGTTTGCTTAATTTGAAGTCCTGCTTGAGTCTCCATAATAATGGGGACTGGACACTTAACTCGTTTAAGAAGCCAGTGCAAGATTCTCCATGTTCCAAACAGTCTTCCCACAGAGCCTTGCTAAATTTTACAGCAGCCCTACGAAATACACATGCAGTGTCACAAACCAGACCGATTCTCAGCCAAAATCATTTTGCATATTCTCACCTTGTGGGTATTAATTAGTTCCCCAGCTGTGATGTAGACCACTGGTTTGGTGATCATCACCATATCAGAGTACTTGTCTACATTAAACCTGTCCTCTGGTTCAGGTACTGAACAAGCAGCGGTGATGAATTTTCTGAAAGGTACAGAACAAAAACAGGGAAAAAAGGAGCTGCGGTGGCTCAGGTGGTTAAGACGCTGAACTGCAGGCTGTGGAAGGTCAGTAGTTCAGCAGTTCGAGACCCGAGTTGCCGCATGATGGCGTGAGCTCCCGTCTCTAGTTCCAGCTCCTGCCAACCTAGCAGTTCGAAAGTAAGAAATTGCAAGTAGATAAACAGGTACCACTTCGGTGGGAAGGTAACACCGTTCTGTGCGCCTTGGTGTTTAGTCATGTCGGCCACATGACCACAGAAATGTCTTCGGACAGCGCTGGTTCTTCGGCTTTGAAACGGAGATGAGTACCGCAACCCTAGAGTCTGATTCGACTGGCTTTCGAGCAAGGGAACCTTTACCTTTTTTACAGAACAAAAACAGTGAAGGAATAGTTCACATACACCCCCTCCCAAAGCCTGGAACCCTGTCTATGGCTATGTTGAGCACTGTGGGATCCTGACACACGCAATCCACGGTGCCATCCATTTAGCAAAGCCATGCAAATATGTTTCCCCAAACATATTAGCTCATAGACATTTTAATAAACTTTTTTGGCTTCATGGACATTCTCACCTGACTGCCCAAAGGAGATTCTAAATGGACACAAGCGACCAGGACAACTCTCTCAACTAGCATTTCCCCATAAATTGCCAGATCCATTTTAGCAGCCAAGAGCGCTAAAACTGTGTTTGTATTATTTTATAGTAAAATTATAAGGACACCAAACTGTTGGAAGGGATGTAAAGATACTGGAACCTTTAGTCATTGTTGGTGGTCTTGTCCACAGGTCCAAACCTTTTGGAACTCAGTGTGGAAGATTGTAACTAATATTGTAGGACACAGTATACCATTTACGCCAGAATCTATATTATTGAATCACTGGGAAAATCTTAAGATGACTAAACAACAAAAAGAAGTGACAGCTTTACTTCTTTTAGCAGCAAAAACAGCGCTAGCTCAACAATGGAAAACATCAAATACACCCTCAGTGAAACAATGGTTCCAAAAGGTTTGGGACGTTATAGTTCAGGACAAAATTGCAATGCAACTGGAATTAGCAGACAATCCTTCAAGAACATTGAATTTTGTGGAGAAATGGTTTACTTTTTTTAATTATATTGAAAACGAAACAAATGAAGCCTTAAAAATTCCAAACAAATATTTGAACTTCGTTTTTTACTGAATGAATAAATATCAGAAATATGAGATTAAGCTGTTAAAGTTATATGCTTGCACAAGAATTTGTTTGTTGTTGGTTAAAAGTTTAAGTTTATTTTAAAAATTGTTTATAAAAGGTTGTATATATTATTGTTGTATATAAAAATATAAATTGTTGTATGTTATAATTAAAAAGTTACAAAAAAAACCCCTGTGTTTGTGTGTGTTTTTCAACTTTATGAATGTAAACTTTTAAGTGCTGGCATTCTTGGGGAGCTTAATTTATCATCCTAGTTCCCTTTCATGATTTTTTTCCCCCTGCAGGATGATGGTACACCCGCAGCCCTGCCTCTCGTGGTCTGGATTTGTAAAAGCCCATTCAAAGGACAGAACACATGAAGCTACTTTACACTGAATCAGAGTCCATCAGTCCATCAGGGTCAGTGTTGTCTACGCAGACTGGCAGCTGTTCTCCAGCGTTTCAGGCAGAGGTTTTTTGCATACCCTACTACCTGGTCCTTTTTAAATTAGAGATGCTGGGAATTGAACCTGGGACTTTCTGCATGCAAAGTGGGGTGTTCTACCAGAAGAGAAGAAGAAGAGAAGAGATTGGATTTATACCCCGCCCTTCACTTGGAGTCTCAGAGCGGCTTACAAACTCCTTTCCCTTCCCCTCCCCACAACAGACACCCTGTGAGGTGGGTGGGGCTGAGAGAACTCTGACACAAACTGCTCTTTTTCAAGGACAGCTGTGCCAGAGCTTGTGACTGACCCAAGGTCACATCAGCAGGTGCAAGTGGAGGAGTGGGGAATCAAGCCCGGTTCTCCCAGATCAGAGTCCGCACACTTAACCACTACACCAAACTGCCACTGAGCCATACCGCCTTCCCAGAAGGAACAATTCCTAGAAAAGATAGCCTTGCTTCACACTAAGAGGTTGAATGAAACAGGTTTCATGTTGGGGAGGAGCCGTGGCTCACTGTTAGAGCGTTTGTTCTGCATGCAGAAAGTCCCAGGTTCAGTCCTTGGTATCTCCAGCCTAAAAGGAGCAGGGAGGAGCTGACACGTAAGACCTCTGCCCGAGATCCTGGAAAGCCTCTGCCAGTCAGAACAGAGAATCCCGACCTTGACAAAACAATGGTCTGACTCTGTATAAGGCAGCGTCACACGATCCTACTTTGCGGATCTTGAGACCAACCTGAATTTAAGGTGCGTTTCCTCCAAGTACTGGTTTACCACCCTGAGATGGCTGTTCTCCCCTTCAAACATCTGGTTGGCAGCAGCATGTTGCAAGATCTTGGCGATGGACCCCAAGTTGCGCCTGTGGTCGGGATGCAGGGCTACCCCAGCCGAAATGTCGACAATATCGAAACCATCCGGCGCGACCACTGCTGGGTTCATGAAACGGTAGTACAGCAGGTTCCCCACAATCTAGGACAGAGATGGATTGACTTCAGTCTTATATAGCCTACCATATTTTTGATTTTTTACAATAATCCTCCAGAAAATATGAATTCATGCTGGAGATTGCCTTAATAATTAAAGCATAACTCATCTGTTTTAAATGACCTGGAGGAGACACATTTCCTTAAGAAGATGCATTCTACTGTGGATTAAGCCAAAATCCACCAAGGCTAGTATAATTCTACCCAGGGGTCGTTTCGTAGAAAAAAAGCTAGGGGAACTCATTAGCATAACTCATTAGCATATGCCACACCCCCTGACATCATGGGCCCGGCGGTGGACCTGCAAGGCCGGCGGGATTGCGAGGAAGCCCCGCCAAGGCCCTCCCTGGCCCCAGGCAGGCAGGGGTGGGGAGAGGCGGGGAGTAAGCAACTTACCCTCCCTCTTCTCCTGCCTCCTCGTGGCTGAATGAGGGCCGGAAGCGGGGTGGCTGGACGCAGGGGGCAGGGCTTTGTCGTGTGCCCCGCCCCTCACCCGGGGGAACTGCGTTCCCCCGCAATCCCCCCCGAAATGACCTCTGATTCTACCTGACCGCCGGTACTGGGCAGTTCACTAGAAATTGACCAGCGGTCCACTGGTGGACCTTTTGCCCCGAGTATTCAACTGGGGGCAAGGCCCTGACAGGAAAAATTAAGAATCAGCGTACACAAGAACAGCAAATCTTCTGAGCAAATTGTCCCCAGTTTCTACCATTTCAAATTGCTAGGCAGGGAGGAAAAATCACAATACTGAATTCCCCCACCCCCATATATAACACTCCATGTGCATAAAAAGACAAGATGTTCTAGTTCAGCTTCTCTCCAACATGTTAGTTTTTCTAGAGGGAGGACTCTTCCCTGCCAAAAATGCAGGAGTATTCAAAAATGCCATTCTGCTCAGGCATGGTTTGCAGTGGTAGAGTCCAGAAAATGCTGTACCCCTGCTGTGTATGTAGGCCAGACCTTAAAAAATATGGCGTGGTAGAAAGACAAAAAGCAGTGGCTCCTCGTATTTGCTAGGGTTGCCCTCGCTTGACCTTAAGACTGTTCCACTCAGAGGCACCTCTGCTGTCAAGGAGACTACTAACCTCAGGCAACAGATTTCAAGAATAATTACAAGGTGGAATCACCAATTATTTCATTAAACGTTATAATCAGGGCTGCCAAAAGGCCTGTGGAAAAGGGTCCTGCCCCTTTAATAGAGGTCTAAGGAGATGTTATTTACCAGGTGATATTTACCTCCACAACATGAAAAGCTTCAACTGCCCATTTCCACACGTCAAACCTCTGCTAAAGAGCCAGGACATTTCTCCCCAGACCAGTTGGCGTCCCTAATGATTTTTACAAGGGGAGGCCCGTCTTGAATTTCCTGCCACTTTACCATTATGGTTTCCACCTGCTCCTCAGCACTTTGCCAAGACCTCCATCTTCACCATGTCTCTCTATCTTCCACAGTTCAGCAGTATCTAATGACTAGCAGCAAGCCCCACAGCATTTAAAACTTCATACGCAAAGACTGCCTAGCCTCTGAAAAAGCTGGGGCCAACAGAAAACAAAATGGCCACCAGGGGAAACCATTTTAAGTTACTCTCTGCAGTCCTGTAACATGCTGGGTGTGAGTGAGTGAAACAGACAGATAGAAACTAGTTATCTTGGTCATTAAATTTCAGTTTCTCTCCCTTCAACCCCTGAGATGGTACCCATACATCCAGGCAACACACTCACCTTGTAGATATCCTCCTCAGGAGCATCTGGAAACTTCTCCATTAAAGACACTTTCAAGACTTTGGCAATGTAGCGCATCCCATAACTAACCAGAAGAGAGAAAGTTACCAAGTAGCAAAGTCAAGATTAGCGTGTGAGCAGGGAGAGAAAGAAAGCAGTTTTTAATAAGACACTTGACCTCTGCAAGGTCTTGGGCCTGAAAAATACAGATAGAGTGGGATCCTCCAAAAGGCAACCACTCGAGCTGGAAGAAGTCTTCAAACTTTGCTCAGTGGAGTGGCAGGCTCCATCCCTTCATTATCATCATCAATGATCCAGCATCAACTGGTATAAAAATAAGCCATGCAAATGGTAACGTACGGAATTTTATCCACGGAAGTCATGATGGCCGAGAGGAACTTGTCTGTCACTGCCAGTAGATTGCGGACGGAGATGTCCAACCTCCTCTGGACCTCGGGGTGGCTAAGGGCTTGTTCAGGGCTAACATCATATGGGAGGTTGCTGTGGGGAGACAAACAGAAACACATTCCAGGCACCACCCAAACTAACCTGGAGTTGCCATGGCCTCCCTGTCCAAAGACTCTCCTCCTTGTCTGAACTGCTTCCCTGCTGGGATGACAGCAGGCAAGGTGTTCAACCCAGTGAGCTTTTCTTCAGAACGACCCTGGTCCTGATCCAGGCTCTCCCAAACAACCCCAGCACAGCAACAAAGCAAAGCCTTTTCAGGGGTGGCCCCTAACTCATCACCAGCCTTATTTCTTGGAAAAAGTAACAGAAGACATTCCTCTTTAGGGGACACGTATAGAACCCTGGCCTAATAAAGACTAGCTTGTGAACTTGGGGTTGAGAGTATAGATTAGAAAGGCCGTGATAAAAATAGCACACAACAAATCTACACTTTAAAAGTCTACACACCTCTGGGGTGGGTTGTCAACTCTTAAACTTGTTCCTCTAGCTGTCCCTTTAATATCTGCTTGGTCGGCAAGCAATTATTTGGCAATGGTGCTTCGTGCCATGAAATGCCTTTACCCCCTTTCCACTAGTTAAACCAGTATTAGAGGGACAGGACAAGTTTTTTCCTGTCAGGTTAGCAACCTTAGTTTGGGTTCACCTTCCTGGCTGCCACAAGTGATTGTGCAAGGCAACAGTGGCTCCTCCTCCTTATCCTCTAGGCCCCTCTCCCTTCATGTGCCTCTTGTGGACAGCACTCTCAAGCTAAACCCACTCTCTGTTCACTTCACAGTTCACACACTCCTCCCTACACATGAAGGCCCTCGCTCAGGAGCAGGCCCTCGCTCTCATGATGGCTATCGTCATGGTTACCAGCTGAGGGCATGTTTACAGTCACAGTGCTAGTCTCATTGTTCTCTTGTCCTCTCAGATATGGTTTCTTCCCCACTGCCTCCACAGGATGGTAACTACTTCCCTTCATCTCAGCCTCCCACCTCCTTCACCCCTCCTTCCTCATCATTCTTTCATTCCTCACATTCTTACCCCACATTTACTTCAAGGCATTCAGTGTGGAGGACTTCATCAGGGGTTATCCTGTTGTTCCCCTCATAAAAAACCTGTGACATACGTTAAGCTAAAAAAGGGTAAGGAGACTCAAGGTCACCTACTGAATTCCATGGCGTGGGGGGCCGAGAAGGGCTTCGAACTAGTCTCCCTGTTCCAAGAGCAGCACTCCACCAAAATGGCTCTGATTACATGGACCCCGTACCTATATCTAAGGGCTTTGGCAAGGTAGGGGAAGCCTCCCCCATTGACTCCCCATCACACAAAAATTCCTTAACTTCTGTAACTAGAATATGTTTGACAATATTTCAGCTGGGAAATAGTGCCTTAACTTTGTTAACGAAGGGTTGCCTAACCATTTTGTTTGTAAGTGGGTAGCCGTGTTGGTCCGAAGCAGCAGAATTAAGTTTGAGTCCAGTGGCACCTTTAAGACCAACAAAGTTTAATTCAAGATATAAGCTTTCATGTGCAAGCACACTTCTTCAGATACTAGAAGTGTGCTTGCACATGAAACCTTATACCCAGAGTTAAACTTTGTTGGTCTCAAAGGTGCCACTGGACACAAACTTCTTTTTGCTGAAATAAACTGAAATAAAAGTCAGTAGCGAAAGAAAAAGCCGATGATACACCCTAACCTTTTTTGCCCAGTCTGAGACTCCGTTTGGTTGATCCAGCCTTTGTAGATCTCCACGGGGCTGGTGCGGATGCTGAGAGTTTTGTTCTGCAGAACCTCCTGGACGGGCCCCCCCAGGATCTGGCGCAAGGCGTTCTGCCCGCGGGCATTCCGATAAAAGCTCACCACCAAGCGGATCACCGTTGGATTCCCCGTTAGGATGTCACGGACTTGATCGACTTTCAACCTGGAAAGTGTGCACCAGAGATTAGGACATAAGAGGTGCAGATAGGGTTGCCAAGTACTTACCTAAATCCGGCGGGGGACACATGCTCCCCGGCCAGAACATTTCTCCTTGTAACGCACCATGCCGTCGCCAGGAAATGACACCATTGCCAGAACGTCACCCGGTGTCACTTCCTGGCAACGGCATGGTGCAGCACATCTGTTGTCCCCGCAGGAATGATCCTGCGAAGACGTCTTTGTCCCCCACCGAATCACGGTAAGTACTTGGGAAGCCTGGGTGCAGAAGAGCCACAAAGAGAGTGCCCAGGACTGCACGGTTTTGTTGAATACAAACTATTTATTTCACAGAATTTATATCCCACCTTTCTGCCTTCATGAGGGCCACCAAGGTGGCTAACAAAGTGGTGGAAAGTTCTGCCAAGTCAAAGCCAACTTATAGCAACCCAATAGGGTTTTCAAGGCAAGAGACTTCAGAGGTGGTTTGCCATTGCCTACCCTCTGCCTCCGTAGGGACCCTTGGTGGTCTCCTATCCAAGTACTAACCAGGGCCAACCCTGCTTAGCTTCTGAGATCAGACCAGCCTGGGCCATCCAGGTCAGGGGCGAACAAATTAAAACATACGTAATAAAACCACATTTTAAAACCATTAAAACCAACCTTCCCAACCAACTACAGCAGAAAGCGATTTCACATATTGCAAGTTTTACACTCAGCCAAAGAACCTTGGGGATGTCTTAAAGAGGAGCATGAGTACTGTTATATCGTGGCCGTTGTGAATTTGTTGAGGTTCCCTTATTGTAATACTACAGTTATTTTAACATGATCCCTTAAGATAAAAAGGCTTTGCTTTAGCTTCATTTTTTCACTTGTGCTGTTGGTTGCTGGCTATAGCCCAGAAGGGCCCAGACAAGGCCTTGCTTATGTTCACATAAAGTTCTGTTCTCTTTTGGTACTGGGTGCCGTGGAGTTATTATAAGTAATGTGGGATAACACTGAAGTAGGTCCACATATGTGTCATCAAAGGCACTGAGTAATCGTTCAGACTGGCAGAACCCCACCTCCTTTAAATTCTCAGAAGACGTAAGAAGGATGGATGATCTGGCCTCTGCACAGGACCACCTCCCCGATATTTCTACATGTCTCAGATCGATTTATTTATTTATTGGATTTATACCCTGCCCTCCCTGCCGCAGCAGGCTCAGGGCAGCTTACATAAAATTTTTAATACAGTTTAAAACCAACATAACATGACAGCGACGGCGGCGACGGCGGTGTGGTGGTGCGATGCGGCGATCCCTGGTGGCCGATGGAACAACAGCGTCCAGCACTCGGCGTCCGTCGCTCGGCGACAGTGGAGGTGGAGTAACGAAGGAGCGCACGGCAGCGTGAGTGGCGCAGGCGCAGCGGAGCCGGATACGGACACAGCTGGGCCGAGGCTACCGCGGGCCGTGCGCCGGAAGATCGAAGCCAAGAAGGACTGGCCGTGGATGCGCGCCGACCCCAGTGGACCATCGAGGAAAGAAAGCTGAGAACAACGAACCCACCCAGGTGCCGGTAGGCAGCCCCACCCCGTGTAATATGTGGCCATAGAATTAGGAGTAATCTGCACTTGCAGCACAATTGTAAACCGCTCTGAGACCTTTGGGTCTGAGCGGTATAGAAGTCGAATGTTAAATAAATAAATAAATAAAAATAAAATCTAGGTATGCCTCCAGACTTGCAGGAGGCAAGGATTAGAGGACTGATTTGTTCAGAGACACAACGAGCAGCCTTTTTAAAGTAAATCGCTTGGCAGCATCCCTGCAGTAGAAGTTACGGAATATACCAATTGTTCTCAACACATGGCGGAATTACTTGCCCCCAGCAAGAGGAGCAATTGAAAGAGTCAAGAATCATGCAGAATGGGCATCCTCCTCTGGGTGGATGTCCCGAGGGCTGCAACTCTTAAAGTAACGATTCTTTAAAATGACTTGTCGTGCTGCACTAGCATGTATGTATCTTGCGGCACGGGATAGGGGGGATTTTTGCAGCAAACCACACGGCGGGAATTTAGGTCTCTCCTCCATTGCCAGCCCACGGAGTTTCTATAAAAAGAAACCAGTCACCTTGCCGGAGCCACAGTGAGCGAAGCGCCGGCCCCGGCAGGAGAAGAGAAAGGCCTCCGTGGACCTCTAGTTGGAAAACAGAGACTTACTTGATCTCCTCCTGCAAGGCGCTTCTGAAGAGCTGGAGCAAGAGGTAGGCCTCTCTGGCATTGGAGGCGTAGTTGAAGAGCGTGAAGACCACCGACTCCATGAACTTGGTGGACTTGTTCTGGGGCATCTGCATGATCAGCCTGGCCAAATACAGCGGCTGGGTCTGAAAGGGAACAGGGCAAGGGGGACAGGGACAGGCAGGAACGCTACTGGGGGTTGCTTCTCTCCACAAACAACCTGAAAGCAGAGACTGCTCAGGCGGCGAGTCCTGGAGCCAAGAAACAGCATCTTTGCTTGCAGAAACCTACAGAGCTGTGATTGCAGGACAGTCCTGTAACTGCAATCCCAAAATCTGAATGCTTCAAATGGCACCGGGGTAGGGTGGGAGTGCTTGCAACTCTCCTTGCTTGGCATGCATAGATCAAGACGCGTAGCCATGTTAATCTGTAGCAGTAGAAAAGAGCAAGGGTCCAGTAGCACCTGAAAGACTAACACAATGGGTGGCAGGGACCACAAATTTTCTTAGTCTTTAAGGTGCTCCAGGGGCCACAAATTTTCACACCCACTAAATAACGCACTTTCACTCCACTTTCAGTGCACTTTGCAACTGGATTTTAATATGAGAAATGGCAAAGTCCACTTGCAAACAGTCACTGAAGTGGATTGAAACTAGGGTTGCCAAGTCCATTTTAGCCTCCAGCGGGGGACTTTGGGGGGCGTTCCCGGAGGGGGCAGGGCATCCCCGACGTGATGACGTCACGTTAGGGCCGCCCGCCCAATGGGCGCGCAGGGAGCTGGAAGGCTTCGCACACCCAGTGGGGCGTGCGGGAAATGCCACCTCCCTGCACTTAAATGGAGCCCCTTTAAGTGCAGGGCAAAGGGTGGCTGCGGGTGTTGGGGGCGGGTAGAACCCCCCAAAAAGCGGGGGACCCCTGCCAAACTGGGGGGTTTGGCAACCCTAATTGAAACTGCATTATTTAGCATGTGTGAAAGCACCCTTAGTCTTTAAGACGCTCCTGGGTTCTTGCCATGCCTGTATCTGAAAAATCCCAGCTGACCTGCAACTGGTAGAAGAGGTGCTGGTAGGCCTCCAGGGTCTCCCGCTTCTCCTTGCTGAGCGCCCTCAGCCCCTTTTGCTTGTCGAGGCCCATCAACTCCGAGAGCTGCTCTTTGTTTTTCCGGGTCAGCTTCTTGCAGTGAGAGACCACCTCCTGCCAAGCAAGGGGGGAAAAAATCACAAATGCACCAATATTTCTCTCTCACGCACACTTTGCTGTATTCGCAAGAGCTTGCAGGTAACCACACAGGCCCAAAGAGAAATCCAATCATGAAAGCCACGTGATGCCTTTTATTAGGAGCAGACCTCACAAAATAATAGCACAAGGTTGTAAGCTTTGTATAGTAGTTTGCTTGCCAGACTGGGAACTGGGGAGAGGACTGCGGCTCAGCGGTAGACCATCTGCTGGGCGTGCAGGAGGTCCCCAGTTCAATCCCTGGTCACCTCCAATTAAAAGGATCAGGGAAGAGGTGATGTGAAAGACCTCTGCCCAAGACCCCAGAGAGCCACTGCCAGTCTGAGTGGGCAACACTGACCTCGATGGAGACCAATATTTCTCTCTCACGCACACTTTGCTGTATTCGCAAGAGCTTGCAGGTAACCACACAGGCCCAAAGAGAAATCCAATCATGAAAGCCACGTGATGCCTTTTATTAGGAGCAGACCTCACAAAATAATAGCACAAGGTTGTAAGCCAATTGTGAGGTATAGTAGTTTGCTTGTCAGACTGGGAACTGGGGAGTAGAGCATCTGCTGGGCATGCAGAAGGTCCCCAGTTCAATCCCTGGTCACCTCCAATTAAAAGGATCAGGGAGGAGGTGATGTGAAAGCCCTCTGCCCAAGACCCCAGAGAGCCACTGCCCGCCTGAGTGGGCAACACTGACCTTGATGGAGCAACAGTCTGATTCAGTATGAAGCAGCCCCTGTGGGAGCCTTGGGGTTCAAATTCCAAGCCTTCACGAAGGTCACGGAGTGAAGCTTGGTCTAAGGCCTTGCAACATTAAGTCAGTCCTAAGACATGGTAATGCCCTGTCTTACGTCAACAAAACCAGCTGAGGAATGGGCTATCTTTAAATGGCTTCTTGGTGTCTCCAGCTCTAAATACAACTACCTGTTGGATGAACACATCACACATCTGATGAAGTAAGCACAAATGAGCAGTTTCCACAGTGAAAGGTGGTAAGCAGTGGGGTACCAGAAGTCTCAGTTCTAGGTATGGTGCTTTTTAACTTGTTCATTAACGATTTGGAGTTGGGAGTAAGCAGTGAAGCGGCTACGTTTGTGGCTGACACTAAGTTGTTCAGGGCAGCGAGAACCAGGGTGGACTGTGAGGTGCTCCAGAGGGATCTTGTCGAGGCTGGGCGAGTGGGCGTCAACATGGCAAATGAGGTTCAACGTGGGCAAGTGCAAAGGAATGCACATTGGAGCAAAAAATCCTAACTATAAATATTTGCTGATGGGGGTCTAAACTGGCAGAGACTGACCAGGAGTCGTGGTAGGTAACTCGCTGAAGATGTTGATTCAGTGTGCAACTGCAATAAAAAAGGCAAACACTATGCTAGCGGTTATTAGGAAGGGGACTGAAAACAAATCAGCCAGTATCATAATATCTGTGGTGTTTATCTCTTTAAGATTAAGTTGTATCGTTTCTATACACCTGAAAAGGATTGAGAGAAGCACACCTCCCCCTCTCCGTTTTTAAGCCTTCTTCCCTGCAGGTCGGGGCTTATCTTGTATTGAGGAAACTATTGAATAAACGAGGTCGTGGACCTGAACGGTATTGTGCTTGTTAATACGGCTGCACCACTATAATAAGAGACATTACAATATCCCTGTATAAATCTATGACGCGGTTTAATTTGAAATATAGTATAGAGTTGTGGTCACCACACCTCAAAAAAGATATAGCGTTGGGAAACGTGCAGAAAAGGGCAACTAAAAATGATTAAGAGGATGGAACACCTTCCCTATGATGTACGCTTAAAGAGGTTAGGGCTCTTTAGCCTGAAGAAATGATGACTGAGGGGTGACATGATAGAGGTTTACAAAATCATGCATGGGATAGAGAAGGTAGAGAAAGAAGCACTTTTCTCCCTTTTTCACAATACCAGAACTCATGGGCACTCGATGAAATGAATGAGCAGTAGGCTTAGAACAGATAAAAAGAAGTACTTATTCACTCAAAGAGTAATTAACACGCGGAATTCACTGCTGCAGGAAGTGGTGGCAGCTACAAGCACAGAGAGCTTTAAGAGGGGATTGGATAAACATATGGAGCAGAGGTCCATCAGTGGCTATTAGCCACTGTATAGCCAAGGTATAGATTGAACACTCTGTCTGGGGCCGTGATGCTCTGTATTCTTGGTGCTTAGGGGGCCACAGCGAGAGGGCTTCCGGAGTTCTGGCCCCACCGATGTACCTCCTGCTGGCACCTGGGTCTTGGCCACTGTGTGACACAGAATGCTGGACTAGATGGGCCACTGGCCTGATCCAACATGGCTTCTCTTATGTTCTTATGCAAAAGCTTACGCAGGAATAAATTTGGTTAGTCTTTAATGTGCTACTGGACCCCAGACCATTTGTGTGCAGCTGTTCAGGGAGACTGTGCCTGTCATCGCCAATCTACCAAGTTCTATCCTAGAGCACTTGCATTGATCCCCCCCCCTCCCCACTGCCCAGGGTATATAAGCCCAGCAGCATACAGGACCCCAACGTGTTCACACAATTTTCAGACAATTTTCACACAATTTTCAGACTCTCGGGGACTCCCGTTTCCCTGCAGATCCACCTGACCTGGAGGGTGATCCTGTTCTTAACCAGCAACCCGATCTTGATATCCATGAGATTGAGGTCGCTCTCCAGCTGCTGGTTGGAACGGATCCCCCTGACCACACTCTCCTGGAGGTCCAGCAGCTCCATCTCCTCCCAGTAGTCACGCTGGCTCCGTTCCAGCAGGTGGGCAAAGCGCCAGACAATGCTGAGAGGCGGGTTCCGACTGCACACTGGGAAAAGGAGCAGCCAGTGAAGAGATCGAACAATTGCAGTAGAAGTTCTTCATCTAACAAACGATCCTACAAAACCAGGGGTACTTACCCAGCATCCTGTAATCCCCTCGAGCCTTATTAGCTCGCGCAAATGCCTGGATTTTTATAATAGCTTTGACCTGCCAAGACAAACAGAAAAAGGGGGGAGAATGATGGAAAAGGCTGGAGAGATTCGAACAAATCAGATTACGGTGGGTGTCGCATGGAACCGGGTAGAAAACTGGATTGCCAATCAGAAGCTGCTAAGAAAGTTCTTGTTTTCTTCCTAAAGTTACGCTGGCATTTTAACCAGCTAATACACCAGCTTAAAGCGAATTACATATCGCATCATCTCAGTTTTCAAAGATGCTTTTCAAGGATACCCAAAAGACAGCGCATTTCCCATGAAGGAAATATGTATTTTTACTTGGATCCTCTGTACCGCTCACTGGAGAAGGATCCAGGATCCTGTAAATAGCACCTGAAGATCAGCTGTGAGGTGTGTGGGGGGGAATAGGGCGCATCAAAGCAGTGGAATGCCCCCTTCCCCCCCCTTTTGCTCATCTTCTCTCTGTGTGTATGTTTTATTCCCCTTGAGCTTCTTCTGTGCATGTGCGCGCGTGCATGTTCATGTTTGTTTTAATGTATTTAACTTCCTCGTGTGACATTTCCCCTATGTATTCCCCATTCCTATGTATGGGTGAGAAGGCTGGACGATGAAGAAAGCTGGCAGGAAGAAAGTAGATTCCTTTGAAACGTGGTGTTGGAGCAGAGTTTCATAGATACCACTGGCCACCGAAAAGACAAATCAGTGGTTTCTACATCAAATCAAGCCTAGAAGCTAAAATGACTACAGTGAAGCTATCATAGTTTGGTCACATTATAAGAAGAAGAGAATCACTGGAAAAGATAAACTATGCGAGGGAAAGTTGAAGGCAGCAGAAAAAGAGGAAGACCCAGCATGAGATGGCTAGAAAGCTAAAGTAAAGCTCTGGGGCAAGTGATGCTCTGTCATCTTGGTGCTTGGGGGGGTCAACAGTGGGAGGGCTTCTAATGTCCTGGCCCCACTGCTGGACCTCCTGATGGCACTGGTATTTCTGGCCACTGTGTGACACAGAGTGTTGGACTGGATGGGCCTTTGGCCTGATCCAACATTGGCGTCTCTTATGTTCTTATGTTCTTATGATTCAATAAAACCGATCCATTGACGTTCTTTAGCAAGATCCACCCGTTTCCCTGCAGATCCACCTGACCTGGAGGGTGATCCTGTTCTTAACCAGCAACCCGATCTTGATATCCATGAGATTGAGGTCGCTCTCCAGCTGCTGGTTGGAACGGATCCCCCTGACCACACTCTCCTGGAGGTCCAGCAGCTCCATCTCCTCCCAGTAGTCACGCTGGCTCCGTTCCAGCAGGTGGGCAAAGCGCCAGACAATGCTGAGAGGCGGGTTCCGACTGCACACTGGGAAAAGGAGCAGCCAGTGAAGAGATCGAACAATTGCAGTAGAAGTTCTTCATCTAACAAACGATCCTACAAAACCAGGGGTACTTACCCAGCATCCTGTAATCCCCTCGAGCCTTATTAGCTCGCACAAATGCCTGGATTTTTATAATAGCTTTAACCTGCCAAGACAAACAGAAAAAGGGGGGAGAATGATGGGAAAGGCTGGAGAGATTCGAACAAATCAGATTACGGTGGGTGTCGCATGGAACCAGGTAGAAAATTGGATTGCCAATCAGAAGCTGCTAAGAAAGTTCTTGTTTTCTTCCTAAAGTTACTCTGGCATTTTAACCAGCTAATACACCAGCTTAAAGCGAATTATATATCGCATCATCTCAGTTTTCAAGGATACCCAAAAGACAGGGCATTTCCCATGAAGGAAATATGTATTTTTACTTGGATCCTCTGTACCGCTCACTGGAGAAGGATCCAGGATCCTGTAAATAGCACCTGAAGATCAGCTGTGAGGTGTGTGGGGGGGAATAGGGCGCATCAAAGCAGTGGAATGCCCCCTTCCCCCCCCTTTTGCTCATCTTCTCTCTGTGTGTATGTTTTATTCCCCTTGAGCTTCTTCTGTGCATGTGCGCGCGTGCATGTTCATGTTTGTTTTAATGTATTTAACTTCCTCGTGTGACATTTCCCCTATGTATTCCCCATTCCTATGTATGGGTGAGAAGGCTGGACGATGAAGAAAGCTGGCAGGAAGAAAGTAGATTCCTTTGAAACGTGGTGTTGGAGCAGAGTTTCATAGATACCACTGGCCACCGAAAAGACAAATCAGTGGTTTCTACATCAAATCAAGCCTAGAAGCTAAAATGACTACAGTGAAGCTATCATAGAACTCTCCCTAGAAGCTAAAACGACTACAGTGAAGCTATCATGGTTTGGTCACATTATAAGAAGAAGAGAATCACTGGAAAAGATAAACTATGCGAGGGAAAGTTGAAGGCAGCAGAAAAAGAGGAAGACCCAGCATGAGATGGCTAGAAAAAAGAGGAAGACCCAACATGAGATGAATAGGCAGCTAAAGTAAAGGTAAAGGTTTCCCTTGCTCAAAACCTAGTCAAATCCGACTCTAGGGATGCGGTGCTCATCTCCGTTTCCAAGCCGAAGAGCCAGCGCTGTCCGAAGACATTTCCGTGATCATGTGGCCGGCATGACTAAACGCCAAGGCGCACGGAATGCTGTTACCTTCCCACCGAAGCAGTACCTATTTATCTACTTGCATTTTCTTGCTTTCGAACTGCTAGGTTGGCAGGAGCTGGGGCCAGAGACGGGAGCTCACTCCGCCACATGGCACCAGGGTCTCAAACTGCCAAGCTACAGACCTTCCAATCTGCGGCTCAGTGTCTTAAGTCCTCCATTTGCAAGACTTGAGCAAGGCTGTTAACATTCGGAAGGACATTAATTCATAGGGTCACCATAAGTTGGAAGCGACTTGACGGCATTTAACACACATGTGTCATTTTGATGACAGAAAGATGAGACACCTTCTCTCTGAACAAAAACGCAACCCGCAGAGATGGCCTACTCACAAATACCAGCAACCAAGAGGCAATCAAAAGGGGAAGGCCGTTGCCCTCATGCTCTCTTTCTGGGTTTCTCAGAGGCACCTGGCTTCGAAACAGGTCCAGGCAGACCTCTGATCTGATTCAGTGATGCAATCTGATAAGTCCCCACATGAAAAGTACTCACATTCTTCCTGAAGTACCGCAGCCGTTCTAGATACCTTTTGCGCAGGCGCCTCATCCGTACCCAAGCTTGTAGCTGAAAGAGATGAAAATGGGTAAGACAAAATGTATTTCTGTTACCGGATTAAGAAATATCGAAGGAACCACCCTCAAGGCATTCACAAAAAAAAATCCCTTTAAAGGCCTACCTTTATTACAGCATCCACATTCTCCCTCAAATATTGCAGTCTTTCCAGGTAGCTCCTCCGCTGTCGGTACCCACGCCAATAGGCCTGCAAGCACAGAGCAGAGGAACTGGTGGAGCATAAGGGCTTCAGAAGGCAGTTGTGGAAACCCAAGTTTGAATCTTGCCTCTGCTTTACCTCAGGTCAGGCCATGCCTAACCTCCAGGCAGCAGCAGTTCCCACATTTTTACCCTGTTCTTCTTCCAAGGAGCTCAGTGTGTCTTATGTGTTTCTCCCTTACTCTATTTTATTTTTACGACAGCCCCTGTGAGGGAGGTTAGGCCAAGAGTGACTGGCCCAAGGTCACTCAATGAGTTTTGGGGCTTAATGGAAATTTGAACCCAGGACTCCCCAGTCCCAGTTCAACTACCACACAAGCTGTCAGAGCAAAAAAGTGTTTTTCTAGGTCTATTATCATCGTGTATGCTCCTAAAAATGTGGTGGTGGGGGGTCAGACTTGGGACCTTCTCCATACAAGTATGCACTCTGCCACTAAACTATGACCCCTGTCATAAAATTTTACATTTATACAATGCTTTAGCACATTTGAAGCAGTTCATATGCACTATCTTGTTGTAATGCCTTAAAACAGCCTCATAAGCTAGGTGGCTGGAGGAAGAAGAAGAAGAAGAGGAGGGGATTGGATTTATACCCCGCCCTTCACTACCCAAAGGTGTCTCAGAGTGGCTTACAAACTCCTTTCCATTCCCCTCCCCACAACAGCCACCCTGTGAGGTAGGTGGGGCTGAGAGAGCTCTGACAGTAACTGCTGTTTTTCAAGAACAGCTCTTGTCAGAGCTACAGCTTGCCCAAGGTCATCCAGCCAGGTGCAACCACTACACCAAACTATTTTACGGATACTGCGGACCTCCAAAAAGACAAATAGGTTCTAGATCAAATCATGCCTGAAATCTCCAGTTTGGTGTACTGGTTAGGAGGGCGGACTCTAATCTGGGAGAACCGAGTTTGATTCCCCACTCCTCCACATGCAGCTGCTGGTGTGACCTTGGGTTACTTACAAGTTCTTTCAGAGCTGTTCTCTCAAGAGCAGTCCTCGAAAGAGCTCTCTCAGCCCCACCTACCTCACAGGGTGTCTGTTGTGGGGAGGGGAAGGGAAAGGAGATTGTAAGCTGCTCTAAGACCCCTTCGGGTAGTGAAGGGCGGGCTATAAATCCAATCTTCTTCTTCCCTAGAAGCTAAAATGACTAAACTGAGGCTATCATACTTTGGTCATATTATGAAAAGATGAGACCACTGGAAAAGACGATAATGCTCGGGAAAGTGAAAGGCAGCAGGAAAGAAGGAAGACCCAACATGAGATGGACGGATTCCGTCAAGGAAGCCACGGCCCTCAGTTTGCAAGACCTAAGCCAGGCTGTTAACGAGAGGACATTTTGGAAGTCATTAATGGATAGGATCACTGTAAGTCAGAAGTGACTTTGTGGCTTTTGATACACACACATGAGGTAGGCCGGTATTAACATCCATACGTCACACATGGGAACCTTACAGAAAGGGGGCTTGCCTCAATCCCACCTCAGGAAATCAGGGCCAAGGCAAAATTCAAACTGAAGGCCTCAGCTCAGGTTTCCCTACCTGAATTTTAATAGCAGCCGGGATCTGCTTTGACAAAAGGCGCCAGCGAGTGGCAAAGTCCTGCCGGACAAGGAAGCCCCTCATGCGGGCCTGCAGCTGGGTGACCAACCGGACGTTCGATTTCCAGAGGCGTTCCCGGTCGTGGGCAGCCGTCGCTCTGGTGATTGCAAGCTGCAGTGAAGAGACAAGACAGGTGGGGTCAAGAGGAGGGCCCGTCTGAACCAAAGGGTGGAAAGAAACGGACCGCGATCTCAGAACTTTAGCTGCACACCGATGACGTCCATCGCAAGAGCAGCCCTTTAAAATGTCTTATTTCTCTATTTATGCTAGCGATAGTCCACAAGGGCTCAAGGAGGATTACACAGACGGAGTCAGTACAACCAACAAAACTGGACATTCAGTAACCAATGCATTAGGACAGGGGCCTCCAGCCTTTTCGAGCCTGTGGGCACATCTGGAATTCTGACATGGCATGGTGGGCGCCGTAACAAAATGGCTGCCAAGGGAGGCCGAGCCAGCAACAAAATGATCACCACAGTGTAGATCCTCGTGCTGTAGCGGCAGCTGCTGACAAAGCAACATTTTTTAAAAAACCTGCTCAGCCAATCAAATCAAGGCTTACCTGGCCTCACCCACTTCCTAAAAACATTTGACGGGTGCCACAAAAAGTATTGGTGGGCACCATGGCACCCACAGACATCATGTTGGGGATCCCTGCATTAGAATTAAGAAGTCTGGAACCCCCCCAGAAAGAACTGAAACAGAGCATAAGTATTCACAGGACACATTAAGTGGTACAGAAATTACATAAATAGGATCCTGCTTACAGTAAGCTATACGTAGTCGAATAGATCACAGCCCCTACTCATGTATTTTGTACAACCATTTTGTACAGTGCAGCCCTGTAACCTGCACAGAAAACCCCTCTTGTAGAGTTTGTCAAAAGCAAGGAGAGTGGGAGCTTCCCTGATCTCCTCCAGAATTGTCCCTGAAGGCAGGCAGGAAAGTTGCAGGAGATGAGACCGCTCCTGGACTCCCTTGACCACCTGGGTTTAGCTGACCACTCACTTAAGAGCTGGTTTGCTCTTGTCCCTTTTCCCAGTAAACCTCTAGCCACAAAAGGAGAGGGAGCAGAAGCATAGATAAGACAGGGAGAAAATCTTGTCTGGGAAGGGCGCTCAGCCCTTCTTCTCTCCCCTCTCCCCCCCACATTTGGAGGCCAAGTCATACAGAGCAGGGTCTTTTCAGTGACTGCTCCTCCTTCCATCTGTGCTTTGGAATGCCCTCCCCCTTTCCCACCAGCCAGAGCCCTGTCTAAATATTTTTTCACTGCCAAGGAAAGAATATTTTTTTTAAAAAAATGGCTTTAAATTGAACTTCACCCTTTGATAAGTTTTTGTTTGGTGCTTTATTGTTCAACTTGATTGCTTTCTTTTGCTGTTTTGTTTTATTGACGCCAGCTTGGTTCCACTAGAGTGTTTCTGCAGTATGCAATGTTCTTGACAAACACACCCCAGCAGCTCCAAATGCCACTATAAACTGCTGTTGCATAATAGCACTCCATGGTGGCATCTTGGGCTGCAGGGGAGGGGGGGGGGGGGGGGGGGATAAAAAAAATCACACTTCGTGGGCAGTAATCCTTCTGTCCACTGAAACACTCTGGAGAACCCAAGCTAGTATTTTTGTATTGGTGTCAATTCACTTTAAAAAAAATTATATTGTGTTGTATCTTACGTTCTTAACATATTTACTAATTGCACACCGCCTTGGTCACTATTATAAATATTAAAAGCAAATAAAATATAGGGGCCAGAGGATCAACAGACCCCTCCCCCACACTTCCTGCTTTCTATGCCTGTCTCTCACAGAAACATCAGACTTCTCTATTGTCTCCATTTTGGTTGAGGGCAGCAACGGTTACCTCATTGGCTGGCACCCGTATCCCCCCCGCCTTTTCTTGCTCTGAGCTCCCTTCCCCACCGCCCAGAAAAAAAGGCTGGTAGTCCAGAGCTGTGGTGGCTCAAGTGGTTAAGACGCTGAACTGCAGGCTGTGGAAGGTCGGTAGTTCAGCAGTTCGAGACCCGAGTGTGCCACATGACGGAGTGAGCTCCCGTCTCTAGTTCCAGCTCCTGCCAACTTAGCAGTTCGAAAGCAAGAAATTGCAAGTAGCTAAATAGGTACCACTTCAGTGGGAAGGTAACAGCGTTCCGTGCGCCTTGGTGTTTAGTCATGCCGGCCACATGACCACGGAAACGTCTTCGGACAGCGCTGGCTCTTCGGCTTTGAAACGGACACGAGCACCGCAACCCTAGAGTCGGATCTGACTGGCTTTCGAGCAAGGGAACCTTTACCTTCAGTCTAGAATTGGGACAAATAAAACCATAGGGAAACAGCCATCTTGGATCTTTTAATAGTATTGAACTTTTAAATGTAATTATATATTGAACTTTAATGTTTTTTGTATATTTTATGACATTATGTCCTGTATATCACACAGAGCCCAGCTTAAGCTGGGATAGAGCCATTAAAATAATAATAATAATAATAATAATAATAATAATAATAATAATAGTAGTAGTAGTAGTAGTAGTAGTAGTAGTAGTAGTAGTAGTAGTAGTCTGGCTTCTGTGCAGGTTCTTCTGATATAAGCAGCATCCTTATGCCTCTAGGCTTAGAGTTGCCAACGCCAAGTTGAGAGATTCCCGGAGACTTGGGGGAGGGGAGCCTGGGGAGGGCGGGGTTGATGGAGGGGAAGGGAGCTCAGTGGGATATAATGCCACAGAAGCATTCCCTCCAGGAGTACTAATCTCTGCTGTCTTGACATCAGTTAGAATTCCAGATCTCCAGATCCCACCTGGAGGTTGGCAACCCGACATTTGGGCCACCTTTGCCCTCCAACCAATCCACTGTTGTTTCAGTGAGCAGAGGCTGAACTCCTCTGCTGTTGCTAAGTGATTCTCCAACCAAATCCCAGTGTACTCTGAAACGGTCCTTGCTACCCAGCATCACAAAAGATAACAGGATGAACACTTCATTTGACCTGGCAGGAGTGCAGATATGGAATATACCTCATAAACACATAAGCAGAGCCCTGCTAGACCAGACTAGTGGCCCATCTGGTTCATCATCCGGTTTCAAACAGCATAAGAACTTAAGAGAAGCCATGCTGGATGAGGCCAATGGCCCACCCAGTCCAACACTCTGCGTCACACAGTGGCCAAAACCCAGGTGCCCTCAGGAGGTCCACCAGCAGGGTCCACCAGCTGCCCTGGAGGGCCAGCAAAGAAGGCACAAAGGCCAAGGCCTTCCCCTAATGTCATCTCCTAGCTAGGGTTGGCAGCTCAAGGCTGGCAACTGGCAAGAGACTTACTGGATGGTGAGGGCCCTTGCTGGTGACGCTGTGATGTCACTTCCAGGTTGTGCCGGAAGTAACATCATGATGTTGCCAGTAAAGAGCCCAACCATCTACTACAACTCCCATTTCCCCTACAATTTTCCCCTGCTGACCAAGTGAGCAGTGAGAGCAAAATTGGTGGGAGGTCTCCTACCAGAGTGGGAGACCTGGCCTCCTTGCTCCTACCACTGGGTTTCAGAAGTTTACTGCCTCTGAATGTGGAGGCTCCCTTTACCCAGCAAGGCCAGTAGCCACTGATGGACCTATTGTCCATGGATCTGTTTCACCCCCTTTTAAAAGCCATCTCTGCTCGTGGCGACCACTACCTCCACTAGCAGTGAATTCCACAATTTAATTACTCATTGAGTAAGTATTCCCTTTTGCCTGGCCTGTACCTATTGCCTAAACTGCATTGAGCACCCCCCAAGTGCTAGTATTATGGGTAAAGGAGACAAAGCATAATTTTATAAACCTCTATTATGTCCCCCCCCCTTATGCACCTTAGCCATATTTTTTTCTAAATGGAAAAGTCCCAAACTTTCCAGTCCCTTAATCATCTTAGTTGCCTCCTTTTGTACAGTACCATATATTTTATTTTATTTTATTTTATTTTATCCTTCGATTTCATATACTGCCCTAACCCCCTTGGGGGTCTCTGGGCGGTTTACATGTGGGGTGCTAAGCACATTATACCTTAACTTGGGCCACATTTGCAGGGGATGGGACAGCCTACCGGCACCCAGGTGGAGGCTGATGTTTCTTTTTCCGGCTCGGCTCTAGTACTGGTAGTCCATCGGCTAGACGTTCCTCCTGGCGCTCAGGTGGACCGACACAATTCACATCCTCCTCCGGCTTCGTCCCTCAGGCTCCGCCGCACCTACAGATGACGTCATCGTGCGCCTCTACCCCCGACGACACCAGCTGCCCGTTGTTCCTGCTGCTGGCCACCAGGGATCACTTCCTCCGGCCCTGCCGCTGTTGCCTGCTGCCGCCGCCGCACCGCCAAGCACACGCCGCCTCCACCACTGGTACTCCGCCGCCGCCGGTGTCCGCCGCCGCCGCCGTGTTCCTCCACACACCTCACTAGAGGAGGGTGCCCCCTACCCCTCTAAGGGTAGGTGCCCATTTATCTACTCGCTTTATAGTTACCTTAGCTTTCGAACCGCTGGGTGGGCGGGAGCTGGGACTAGGGTCGGGAGCTCACCCCGACCGCGGTGGTCTTGAACAGCTATAGTGGCTGCTCAAGTGTTGTTAAGGCAGGCATTCTATCGCCTATGCCACCGCTCCCTTAATATGAATAATATTCATATTATATTTCATATTAAAGATTCATGTCTTCTTAGACCCTTATGTGTTTACACAGCTTCTAACCAGCTTTTCACTCTGAATAAGACCCCCAAAAGAACTACCAAATCAAGCAATAAATGCCCATAAACTAAGATTGCCACTGAGAATGCCTCAGACTGGTGACGAGCAGTTGGCACCAACCAGCAGGAGAGAATACCCAGGAGGCATTGCTGAGAAGGACACAGGGAAGCACGTGGATTCATATTAGGAGAGACGGTACCTTCAGAATGAGCTAAAGTCAGTTGTTTCTGGTCTTGCATGCTGAAAAAGCATCCAGGATGTTTGACGTTTCTGTCAAAGTTCTACTGTCCATTACAATCAAACCATACTTCAAATTGGGGGTTGCATCAAACAGACGTAACTTTAATATCTGCCAAACGGTGATTATCCCCTGCCTTCCAAGAATGCTGTGGACCAGCTATGATGCAAAGAGACTACAAGTTGAGAACCTACATTATTTCCTGGAATGCCACTGGACTCAAGATGTTGCTAGCAATGGAATTCACTAGGATTCTTTAAAGATCATTTGCCCAACAACTATTCATTCCCCAAGTTTATTAGTGCCTGCAAATTCTTGGACACAATTTTAAATATGTAGCTATTTTAAAAATATTGGCATACTGTACTCAAAACCAAAACACAGGACCCAAAATGCTGGAATGCTGGGAAAGCATTCTAACACAAATCAAATCCATTGTTAATTTGGACATCACACCCACGCTGGAAAACTTATTTTTGAACAGTTGGGTAGCTCAGGACTCTGCTCCTGCAGTGGTGGAGAGGGTCTCCATCCTGCTATTTGCAGCCAAAACTGTCATTGCAACCCACTAGAAAACAACAATGACACCTTCAATTTCTCTCTGGCATAAGAAATTGTGGGATTTATATATTATGGCAAAACTCTCGGATAACCTTACACAACTTGACAAAATTCCTGCCCAATCCTCCTTTACAACTATTTGGTTCCCTATACTGGAGTACTTACAATAATTTGATGATACTCCTAAGGAAATAGATACTTTACATCTTTGGTAACAAATGTATAAGTATTGGTAATAAGTATTGATAGGCACTGCAAATCGTTAACATCTACAATAAATTATTGTTATGAAAATTAAGACATGGATGATAGAAAATATGACTTCTGTACTTGATTGCTAAAATTTATGTAGTTCACTATTCATAATCTATGGGAGAAATCTGGTACACAACGGACTTATAAATGTTATTGTATTGTTACACCAATTTATACATGTAAGATATTCTGTTATCAAATTTTCAAAATTAATAAAATTATATTGTATTAAAAAAAACAACCCCAAAACACAGACTGATGTCAGAAGACGGAGGCATACCTGGATTTCCTCCCGGCTGAGATGTGTTGTATTAAGGACACAGGGACGTGGCTGATCCCACACACCTTCAAACGTCTGCAGGCTGAAGTAATACTCTGCTCCATCCTTCAGTCTGTGTTGGACCCAAGGGGCTTTTGCATTCCCTGCATGTCAAATAAAATTTAAAAACAGAGTAATGCCATCAGCTCATGTGGATGACAGCAAAGGCACCGGCCACGTTGCAAGTGTTCTTTCATCACAGTGGAGGATCTTGTCCACTACACAGCCTCCTTTATCATTGCCCTGGGGAGAGATTTCTCCCTGAACTGTTAGTAGAGATGTGATAGCCTGGGTTTTTTTAAAAAAAATAAATGAGGAAAACCTCTCCTTTCTGCATTTTTCCATTTTTCCCCTAGGACTTTTGAGAGTACACTAAAAAAAACCTCTTATGAAATATTGTTAGAATGCTTCTTGAAACAAAGTTGTTCACACTTAAAATGCATAGAATGAAAAAGTCTGAGGCCTTTTTCAATTTTTCCGAAAAAAGAACCAAACAAACTAAATATTATTTTTAAGTGAGAAAAACCTTGTCTTACACAGCATTTCACTCATTCCAAATGTACAGCACGAACAAGTCTGGAAAATTATATGTATCACGGTCCACAGGGAGCTTCAACTAGGTGATCAACTCCACAAGCTCACAAGCTTCACTCTGCGTTACCCAGCTTCGGCAGGGGGGAAATATGAGCATTTTAATCCAAATTAGACACTTCAGACATCATACAAAGTCAGAGTGGTAAAACTAAGTCGGGGTAGTGCAACAACCCAAATATGTGCTATGCCACTAATCATGGTTAGTTAAAGGTATGGCTAGCCAGGGTCTGAAACCATGGTTTCAAGAGGGATCATTAACCAGTTAACTGTGGTTTTGCATGATGTAGGAATCCAGACATTTTGCCATTCTCCTCCTTTGTTCCCTAGTGCTGCCCTCACACATTCCTCCAGACCATAGAAATGCCTGGTCAAAGCAGCTCAAAAACCTCCATCAACTTTCATGGGTTCTCACTAGTCAAGTAAAATCACCTTTGTCCTTCTTCCACTGACACAAGCCACAAGCCAGAGAGGAAGAAAGGTGATTTTACTCAATTCTTCCTTGCTATTGCTATTCCCCCCCCACACACACCACAGACCATAGAAATGCCTGGTAAGAGCAGCTCAAAAACCTCTCTCGCCTTTCATGGGTTCTCACTAGTCAAGTAAAATCACCTTTATCCTTCTTCCACTGACACAAGCCACAAGCCAGAGAGGAAGAAAGATGATTTTACTTGATTCTCCCTTGCTATTGCTATTCCCCCCCACACACACACACACACCACATGGTGCATTTTGCCTCAAAATTCTCCCAGTTCTCAGAGAGGAGTTTATTTATTTATTATATAGTTTTGAGACAAACATCTGTTCTGCCAACTCCTTCTGCTGGACACAATCCAATGACTAATATCTTATCTATCTATTTATTTATTTATATCCTATTTTTCTCCCCATTTCGGACTCAAAGCAACTTTTAGAACTTCATTCTCCCCTTCTACATTTCCTCACAACAGCCCTGCGAGGTAGGCCAGGCTGAGAGTTTGCGGTGGTCCCAAGCCACCCAGCAAGCTTCCATGATAGAAGTGGGGATTCGAACCCAGGTCTCTCAAGGTCCTAGTCTGCCACTCTGACCACATTGACTCCTTAGGACCAGCTCACTAGGACAGTCCTCCGCCCCTGTCCACTTTTACCTGGTGGTTTCCTCGCAGCCATAATGGCACCAAGCTGTGCCTGATAAGCGCCGGCACACTCCATCACCACGCCAAACAGAGACACATCTGGATTGCGCAGGACCCTGACTGTTTGCGCTGTGTTTCCTTCTTTTATGGCCTGATTAATAGCAGCGATGCCCAGAGCCACTGCAGAAGACAAGAAGGGAAAAAAGGGCTAGAGAAGGCAAAACAAAGGACACGTTGAAAGGAGAGAATGGGAATCTAGAGGACGCACCAAAACCTCTCTTACACACATGGAAGCCTCTCTTCAGATCCCTCATGCCTAGCCACTTGCTGAGGTCTACCCCAACCCCCTTGCTAATCTGCTTCCTACCCTGAAGTGAGACTCCCTGGCAGGGCTCGATCAGAAACCTGAAACACCTTCCAAGCACGCAGCCCAGAATGAAACCAGAAAAGCCAAGATGGTGCTTCGTACTTCTCTTTGCCGCTTCCGAGTCCTGGTTGGCTTTGGAGACCCCCTCCTGGATCTCTTCCCACCACAGCATGGCTCCAGCGTCCCCGCTTGCCTAGGACAGAAGAGATAAAAAGGATCTCAGAATCCCATTGTAGATGAAACCAGCACTGGGAAGAAGGCCAGCCAGTAGTTACTCTTGCAGAAGGCAGTTCAGTAGCTAAATGTACCCTACACAATGTGCCAATGAATGCCAGGTGCCGAGGAAAGCCTTTAAGCCCAGCTTGCGAGTTTCGCAAAAACATCTGTTGGAAACAGTGTGCTGGACCAGATAGACCTTCAATCTGATGCAGCAGGGCTTTTCTTACACTCTTCTGGGCATAAAAAGGGGGGGGGGTCTCAAAATATCTCCCAAACAAGAAGCAAGACTGCCTGATTCTTTGCAAGGTGAAGGTGCACAGAAGACATCCTTGACATCCTTCCACCTGACGCTTCGGGGAGTGAGCCATAACTTAGTGCTAGAACACCCGTTCAGTACATCGAAGAACCCTTGTTCAGCCCCTGGCATCTCCAGGAGCAACTGCTGGAAAAGATCATCCTCCTCTGCCTGAGAGCCACTGCCACTCGCCATAGATGTCACGTGACCTGCCCAACCAATAATCTGACAGAGGGCAACCAGCTTGACATGTGACAGGGTGGGACACATAGCCCACTGACAGGGCACCTGTCTTGCACTCAGGAGGAACCAGGATGAATCCATGGCCCTTCCACTGAAAAAAGAGAAAAGGACCTGGGAAAGCCTTTCTGTGCAAGAGAGGATTCATTTACTTCATATATATCCTGCTTTTCTCCCCAACGGGGGCCCAAAGCAGTTTTACATACTTTTCCTCAACTCTGTTTTGTCCTCACAACAACCCTGCGAGGTAGAGTAGGCTGAGTGTGTGTCACTTGCCCAAGGTCATCCAGCAAGCTTTCTTGGCAGAATGGGCATTTGATCCTGGTTGTCCTAGGGGGTCTGGCACCCTAACCACTAAATCCCCTGGCACCTCTTGGTAAAAATCCTTTCTGAATAATTGGGTCCGGAGGGCTGCTGCTATTTAGGAGCTGACAGTACAGTCCTAACCTGGATAGCCCAGGCAAGCTCAATCTCGCAAGATCTCGGACGCTAAGCAGGGTCAACTCTGGCAAGTACTTGGATGGGAGACCTCCTTGGAATACCAGCAGTCGGGAGGGACAGGAGCAGGCTTTATTCAGCCACCGCTCTAAAATCCTCCAGGCCCCCAGGAGGGGTCAGTCACTAGAGGTCAATGTGACCTGCAGGTGCAGACACACGCACACACACAAATAGACAACAAAGAGTTGACAGTACGGAGGCAGCTGGGCCGAAGAGCCAATGCCACAGAGAGGCCGAAAAAGACACACAAAACGCTAAGTTTGGGAACCGCAGGTACACTCTATCTCACGTAACACACACGCACCCTGCCTCACCACCCGTTTCTGGCCTGTCCGAATTAACAAGAGTTCACTTCGTTAGGACACGGAGAGCGGTTGCTATGGCTATGTTATCTTAAATGCTTCGTAGCCCAGACTAGGCCAATCGCATCATATCTCCAAAGCTAAGCAGGGTCAGCCCTGGTTAGTATTTAGATGGGAGACCACCAAGGAAGTCCAGGGTCACTAGGCAATGGCAAACCGCCTCTGAACATCTCTTGCCTAAAGCCTATTGAGTTGTTCTAAGTGGGTTGCCACCAGATGGCTCTTCCCACCAAAATACTCCAGCCCAAATGTCACACTCCTTCCTCTTCTTCCTACCTGGGCTTTTTGTTTCCGTGCACGGGTCAGAACATCACGGTACCGCCTAGCATTTGGGAGCATCACGTCGCACAGGCCGGCAGATGGCAGCAACAGAGCAGTGAGTGTCTTTTCCGGGCTCCCCTGGTCCAGTGCCTCGTTGATCAGTCGGACAGCGAGGACTTCTGTCGAGAGAGAGAAGGGAGGAAGAGGAGTGGTACTTCCGTCCAGCTAAGCTCCATGCAGAGAGGGGCAACCAAAACCCAACCGCTGTGGACTGCAAGGGTTTGCTAACATCCAATGTATCCCGACAGCCCAAAACAGACAGACAGCAAGAGGTTTAGTAAGTCCCTGGTGGGCCACCATACATGGCAGACGGGCTGCACTTCACTTCCAGAGGAACCTAGTGTGGTCATTTCGTCATGTGACTGCAAACGCCACAAGCCAATCCGGCGAGGATTTACACAAGCGACAGCTAAGCTTGACAATAACAAGGGCTTTACCAGTTTAGGAAAAACCTAAGAAAGGAGACTGTACAGGGTGCTGTTTGGCTGGGCAAACAGGAAACCCAGGTCTACTTTGAACTGAGCCAGTTGCAGTCCCGCAGACTGCTTTAAATGACTTTATATGCCTGTCACTCTCAACTGTCTAGACTAACCATACTAAGGGTGTATTTACTGATGTGGCTCAGTGGTAGAGAATCTGCTTGGCATGCATGAAATCCCTGGTTCAGTCCCCGCTGTTGGATCCCCAGGCATTCGAAATAACTCCACGTTTGGAACAAAGTAAGGTTTATTTCAAAGCGATGGTTCAAACAGGAACAAGGACATTGTTAGGAATAACTGCGAATACATATGAGCAACATAATAAAGAGATTTGAACCAGGTGAGGGCCAATGAGCCCAGTTCCCGCTGGCGGGAATAGAACTTAGAAAGCGCGCCCATTTCATGGGAACATAACAGTTCTACACAATCAACACAGGTTCAGTTCACAGGCTAGATACCCATAACAAGCTAAGTGAA
Source organism: Gekko japonicus (assembly GCF_001447785.1). NCBI lineage: Eukaryota > Metazoa > Chordata > Lepidosauria > Squamata > Gekkonidae > Gekko > Gekko japonicus. The sequence goes on along the minus strand of NW_015172013.1, from coordinate 981,263 downwards.
GCACCAACTCCCACCACCAGCTGCATGACCGTGGCCAGTTCCGCAAAGAACAGATGAAGCAAAACGAAGCAAGAGAACCCAGGGGAGGGGGAGGGCGAAATGAAGCGTTAAGCAGGTAACACCAGAAACAATGGCAGCTAGCTGACACCCGCCTTCTCCAGGCACAATGATCAGGGAGTAGGTGATGTGAAGGTAAGCCAGTCGAATCCGACTCTATGGGGCGGTGCTCATCTCCGTTTCCAAGCCGAAGAGCCAGCGCTGTCCGGAGACTTCTCCGAGGTGATGTGGCCAGCGTGACTAAACGCCGAGTCGCATGGAACGCTGTTAACTTCCCACCAAAGCGGTACTTATTTATCTACTTGCAATTTCTTGCTTTTGAATTGCTAGGCTGGCAGGAGCTGGAGCCAGAGACGGAGCTCACTCCACCATGCGGCACTCGGGTCTCGAACTGCCGAGCTACTGACCTTCTGCTCTGCAGCTCAGCATCTTAATCTCTGAGCCACTGCGGCCCCACTAGGTGATGTGAAAGATCTCCCCAAATCCTGAAAACAGTGGAAATCTGGGGGGCTGGTTTACATTGGAATTGCCCCACCAAGAAACAGAGTAGCAATTGGCAACTGTGATTCCTATAAGGAATCCTCCATGTAGACAGTTCCCCGCAAATTATTTACTTTATTGATACCCTGCCCTTCTCCACAACGAGGACACAAAGCGGCTTACGATGTTCTCTCCTTCTCCATTTTATCCTCACCATAACCCTGGAAGGGGGCAGGTGGGGCTGAGAGCACACGGTTGGCCCAAGGTCTCCCAGTGAGCTTCTACCGCAGAGCTTCTACCGCAGGGTCTCCTAGATCCTAGTCTGGCATTCTAACCACTACACCACACTGGCTCTATCCATCTATCCATCATACGGAGATACCGAGCTGACCATGTGAACTAACTTTTGGACACTCCCCACCCCCACCCCCAGTTTGCATCTTTATATCCTTCTTACATCCTTTGTTGGCACCTAATTTCTAACAAAGGTTGTATTTTCAGCGGAGTAAGAACTGAGGGGAGGAGCTGCGGTAGCTCAGGTGGTTAAGATGCTGAACTGCAGGCTGTGGAAGGTCAGTAATTCAGCAGTTCAAGACCCGGGTGCCGCAAGACGGAGTGAGCTCCCGTCTCTAGTTCCAGCTCCTGCCAACCTAGCAGTTCGAAAGCAAGAAATTGCAAGTAGATAAATAGGGACCACTTCGGTGGGAAGGGAACAGCGTTCCGTGTGCCTTGGTGTTTAGTCATGCCGGCCACATGACCACGGAAACGTCTTTGGACAGCGCTGGCTCTTCGGCGTTGAAACGGAGATGAGCACCGCAACCCTAGAGTCCGATTTGACTGGCTTTCAAGCAAGGGAAACCTTTACCTTTAAGAACTGAGGGGCCTGCAACACTGGCTCTGTCCACACAAGACAAAGAGCTTTTTCATATCTTCTTCCTCAGTAGGGTTCATTGCTGGACATAGGGTTGTCAATTTTAAACAGGTCCTTCTGCTGCAGATCAAAGTGATGTTAAAAGGACTGCCGAATACCAGGCGATGTTATCTTTATCCACGCCATGAGAAGCTTCAAACTGCCCATTTCCATGTTCTATTAAAGGGACGGAATGGTTTTCTCCAGACCTGTTGGCAGCCCTAGCAAGACCTGAACTGGGGTTTTTGTGGAGCCCCAAATATTTGTGAACCGTTTTGATGACTTACTGTTGTTTTCCTCTTGGACCGAGACGTTCACGTCATTCACGGAAGCCTGGATGTCGTTCCAGCTCAGGAACTCATTCTTTCCACCTTGAGAGCAGCACTTCCGTTTCAATAAGTCATCAAAGTAACTGGAATGTAAAAACATCTGTCTCTCTCCAGTAGCCTTCACCCAGGTTTGGATATACCTAAGGGGTGTGTATACTCCAACGGCACAGGAGCTCAGAAAAATACAGCTTAAGACACAGAATCCAGCTTTAAAAAACATATACACATTTTGGTCTTTTAACTGCAAAGATGATAGTGTTGGTTCTCTTCATTTCCATGTCTGTATGCAAGGCTATTCCAGTATCCCCTCCCTTGCAGAGGTGGGGGGGAAAGAGGCAAAAGGGGAGAGCTGGCCACCTTTTCAATGCATTTTCCATGTGCAAAGCATCAAGGGTGGGTAGGGATGCCCGCCTCCAGGTGGGGCCTGGGGATTCCCTGGAATTCCAGCTCACTTCCAGACCACAGAGATCATTTCTCCTGGAGAAAGTGGCAGCTTTGGAGGGTAGATTGCGTGGCATTGTACCCCACTGAGTGCCCTGTCCTCCCCAGGCTCCAACCCCAAATCTTCAAGGGCTTCCCAACCTGGATCTGGCAACCCAACCCCCCACTGGTAGCTGGGGGGGAAACTAGGCAATCCTAGGGGTGGGGTGAGGGAAGGTATTCTTGAAAGCAGCAGGGATGAATATCAACCAAGGGGGTTTAAAACCATTAGCTGAAATTAGGTTTCCCCGTTTTAAAATGTATTTATTTAAAATAAATATGCCGAACTTTTCCTCCTGGGGGAAAACCCCCACGGGACTAAGATGGCTTATGTGCATTTATTTATACTGGAGAAGACCTGTAGCTCAGTAATAGAGCAATTGCTTTGCACACAGAAGGTCCCAGGTTCAGTCCCTGCCATGTCTAGCTAAAGCATTTCAGAGAACAGGTGTGAGGAAAGACTTTTAACTGACCTTGCTCCTGGGGAGCAGACACTATTGAGCTACATCAACCAGTGGTTAAACCAGGGGCCCCCAACAAGTTGCCTGTGGGCATCATGGGGCCCGCCAACACCTTTCCTGGCCCCTGCCAAGTGTTTTTAGGCAGTGGGTGTGGCTTTTGTCCAGCAGGATTTCTGATTGGCTGTGCAGATTTTTTTAAATGTTGCTTTGGCAGCAGCTGCCAGCACAGCACAAGGATTCTCACTGTGTCACTGAAGGTAAGCTGCAGCAGCCATTTTGTGGCTGGCTCGGCCTCCTGCGGCAGCCATTTTATGGCAACCATTCTGTGACTGCACCTACCATGCTGTGTCAGAATTCCAAAGGTGCCCGCATGTGGAAAAGGGTTGGGAACTCCTGGGTTAAACTCAGTATAAGGCAGCTTTATGTGTTCATATGCAACTTCAGCTGGTAGCCGTGACTCAGGCAATAAAAGAGACCCTGTCAGGAAGTTGCTTTTTTTTTTCAACCACCCCAAGCCCTTCTGCCTCCTGTTGAGTGCACGGCAACTCTGAACATTTGCTTACCGCTGTGCATTGCTATCTTCTACCTCTGACAGACCTAAACTGGAGCTGACCAGAACATTCCAGAAGGTGCCAGTGTCTCCACGTTCAAGGGCTTGGTTGACAAGGGCCACTGCAGACAACATCTCCACAGCAACAAACAGTTCCTCTTGGACCAACTCACCCTGCCGCATAAAAGACAGGATATTCCTAAAGGCCTGAACTTATTATCCTTCTTTTTAGTTTCTAATTTACCAAGATTATTTGGCTCCAGTTTCCCAAAAGCTTGTATCTTATCAATCAAACGTGAGAATAATTTACATTTTGAATTATTTATTCTGATATTTGTTTCTAATTTTATCTCAATTATACTTAGTATAAGTGGCAGGGAGGGACAAGGCTTGGCATGGGGCACTGAAATCCCATTCAGCATGGCTTCAGCAATATGGACTAGAAAACTTGCTCTTATTCGGTTGATGTATCAATTTGATTTTCCTCCCAGTGCAGATTACTAACAACAACCATTTCCATCATATAGAAGCAAAAAGGAAAGTTGGGAAGTGAGACATCTGAGCGGTCAAACAGCAATCCCTAACCTTCTCAATTAAAAATGAAATATTTAAATCCTTTGAAAATTTAACAAAACTGATCCTTGAATTGTCAGGGGGTTTCATACTTAATGCTAACTATAAAAACTAATTCTAAAAACTAATTTGTCAATTGCTATTGAGAAAAATTCGCTTTACAAAAATTCTAGGTTTTTTTGCAATTTCTCTCGATGTGGATGATTCACCAAACAACTTTTCTCTTTTGGTTTTTACCCTGGAGCTGAAGGACTAGCAAGCCATTACAACATTTCTGAAGGACAAAATTAGAGCAAAAACAAAGCACCGTAATAGCAGCCAGAAAAAAACAGATTTTTTTTAAAAAGACAACAGATCAGTTCCTTCTATCTATACACTTTTATTCACCCCTTTACCTCAGGATGGGTAGCAGTGTTCATCTGTTCATCTTAAAGACTAACAACATTTGCGGCAGGTAAGCGCTTTCATGAGACACTGCTCACTTCTTCAGATACAGAAGTGAGCAGTGACTCACAAAAGCTCATACCCTGCCACAAAATTTGTTACTCTTTAAGGTGCTACTGGACTCTTGCTCTTTTCTGCTGTTTACCTCAGAACAGTATACATTTTTACCTGTGCCCCATCCCCTGCATAACCCCCACCTATACACTTTTATTTCCCCCTTTAACTCAGGACAGTATATATCTTACCCCCACCCCACCACCCCATTTAATCCCCACAACAATCTTGTGAGGTAGGTTAGGCTCCAAGGAGTCTTCCTCCAGCCTAAGGAGACTTTCTCCAGCTTCCTCCAGAGGAAGAGCCACATAAATCAGAGGAAGGCTCCCCAGGCCGAAGGAAAGCTTCAAATTTTGCTCAGGGGAATGGAACTATAGGGTTAGGCCCAACCCTTGCAGCCAGCCTAAGGTCACTTTGGGTGCTTTGAGAAAAGGTCACTTTGAGAGCTAGTTTGGTGTAGTGGTTAAGTGTGCGGACTCTAATCTGGGAGAACCGGGTTTGATTCCCCACTCCTCCACTTGCACCTGCCGATGTGACCTTGGGTCACTCACAAGCTCTGGCACAGCTGTCCTTGAAAAAGAGCAGTTTGTGTCAGAGTTCTCTCAGCCCCACCCACCTCACAGGGTGTCTGTTGTGGGGAGGGGATGGGAAAGGAGTGTGTAAGCCGCTCTGAGACTCCAAGTGAAGGGCGGGGTATAAATCCAATCTCTTCTTCTTCTTCTGCTTCAGGGCAGAGTGGGGATTTGAATCTGGATGCTCTACTCACTCATCCTGTTTAGATACACCTGCGGTTTTAGCCAGCAGTAGGATTGCCAACTTCCAGGTGAGGCCTGAAGATTTCCCAGAATTATAACTCATATCCAGACTACAGAGATCAGTTCCACTGGAACAAGTGGGAGCTTTGGATTGGACTCTATGGTGTTATAACCTTCTGCAGTCCCTCCCTTTCCCAAATGACACACTCCCCCAGGCTCTAACCCTAGGCTAACCAAGGTCCGGCAGGGGATTCGTATTTCTTGCCAGGAGCCTTGCCGCGGGGACGGCTCCGCACACTGCACCCGCCTGCTTTGGATTGGACTCTATGGTGTTATAACCTTCTGCAGTCCCTCCCTTTCCCAAATGACACACTCCCCCAGGCTCTAACCCTAGGCTAACCAAGGTCCGGCAGGGGATTCGTATTTCTTGCCAGGAGCCTTGCCGCGGGGACGGCTCCGCACACTGCACCCGCC
>NW_015172013.1:958794-973568 GCF_001447785.1 Gekko japonicus | reverse complement strand
GCTACCATGATCAAATATTCCCTCATGTGATAAAGCTGCACACAGTTAAGGCCAATGTTCCGGGCCCCTCTACGCAGTCCCAAGCATTGTACCCATCTCCACTCACCAACGCGTTCCTGATCTCCTCTCTCGTTGGCTGCATAAATCCCAGCTTGTATTTCCTCTTGCTCAAGCAAATCAATGTAGCCCAGCTCCTGAGATGACAAAGAGGGCTTTTGCCAAAATTAATAAGAACAGAGGTGGCCTGATAGGATGACACTTAGCCAGCGGAACTCACTACAAGAAGACTGGGAGGTGCTTAGGCATTGCATGAAAGGCCGACGAAGGCTAAAGAAGGTAATTGGCCAAGCTCCTATGCTGCTGGACACTGGCAGAGTCTCCTTCCCAATCACTTTGGGACAATGACACTGCCCTTCAAAACCCTTGGTAAGGAGAGTTGATACTTTCAGGACTCCAGACTAGAGATGTGAACCCGGAAAAATTCGGGGAAAAAACTGGGTTTTTTCCCCTTGAAGCCTTTTTTTCCAAAAAATTGGAAAAATTGAAAAAAGGGAAAAAAAATGATTATGGAACATTTTATTTTAACATGATGAATAAAATATTTTAAGACAAGGTGTTCAAATATTTTCCAAATTATTTCTTAAAAATATGGATGGTATCAGATTGATCTAATTTCTGTGCACGGAGGACAAGCAAATCCTAGGTTACAAATTGAACTCTCCAATGCAAGAACAAGATGCATTTCTTCCTTTAGGAGGTGCTATTGTCACAAGAAAAGAAAAAGGTTTCAGTTTTGTTTTTGCATGTGGGAGGGTATTCTGTTTGTAATAATTGTTTGGATACACTATATTTTTAATATGCTAGTTGTGATAATTTTAGTCATATTTTATGTTCCTAAAGTAACAGAATGACTTTCAATCTAGAAAAGACAAAATAAATGCTAATGTAGCATTTTTTTCAATTTTTCCGAAAATTTCCGTTTTTTCAAAAAAAAAAAAACCTGGGGAAAAAAGGTTTTTTTTCCGAGCTTCAAAATTTCCGGAAATTTTACATCTCTACTCCAGACACATTTGGTTGCCAACCACATGAAGTAATCTTGTAACATGTAGGGATGGCTGTTTACTTGCTACTAGCGGCACTCACTTGAGCGGCAGAGGAAGTGGTGGTGGTGGTGTGAAAATCAGTGCAATTCAATACAACAATGTCACTTCCGGGTGGGACCCAGAAATGACAGCACTGCATCATGTGATGCTCTAGGAATCCCTTCAAATCTCTGTGGTCTTTTCCGTGGACATCAAGGAACGTCCTAATGTGCTGAGCAATGTGGTTGTGTCACTTCTGAGTCTCCACCCAAAAGAGATATCTCCATGTTGAGTGGTGCTGGTTTTGTAAGTCCCCCCCCCCATCTCCTGTCGGTGGACAATGGCGGGCCGGCAACCCCTACTTTCATCCCACCTTAAGGCTACTACAAACTGTTTCCCACTTGATTTTCTGGGTACAAATCAAAGTGCTGGTCTACAACGCCCATAAATGGCTCAGGTCCAGGGTACCTAAAGGACCGCCTTCTCCAATACAAGGTTGACCAATTGAGTAGATCATCTCGGGAAGTTCTGCAAATTTCTAGTTTGCTGATATCTCAGAAGCCCGAAGAGTGACGGCTGGGATAGGGCAGGGCCTTACTAAGTTCCCGGTTTCTCTCCTGAGCACATTCAGTAAGGTTATGCATAACAAAATACAATACAAAAATAGTATCCATTTGGAATAACTCATGTCCTCTCCAGGAACCTCTGGTCCCATTAACCTGAAGAAGAGAAGCAGCAAGGAGATGAGGTGACTAAGGAGAGGCCACACTGACCCCATCCAGTGTTCCCTCTAAGCTGAGTTAGTGTGAGCTAGCTCACCGTTTTTTAGCCTCTGGCTCACACCTTTTTGTCTCAGCTCAGGAAGGAGGGCTCCAGAGCAAACTAGTTTATGCAGCAGCCAGATTGCTCGCTCACCACTTTAATGCCAGCAGCTCACAAAGTAGGATTTTTGCTCACAAGACTCCACAGCTTAGAGGGAACATTGACCCCAACCGCCCATCCATTCCCCCCTGCCACCCATCTACCCATTCCCTCATTCCCCGCCTTACCAGCGCTTTCTGTTCCCGGTCGGCACTCAGCTGATCCAAGTACCAGTCTGCATTCTCTCGCTGCAGGTTTCTCAAGGCCAAGGTGGGATCCCGCAAAGCACAGTACAAGGCCTGGGGATCCTGTCCCTCTAGGGTGTCATCCACCAACTCTAGAGCACCTTTCACTGTTTAAAAACAAAAATCACGACAGGCGTTGGTAGATCTGACCACAAGTAAAATTCCCTTCTGTTAAGAATCTTAGCAAGAGAGTATATGTGCTATATCAGAAGGGCCCTAGGAAGAAGAATCTGACAGCAGAACTGGGAGAGCCTTTGAAAAAGCGCCAGCACTCCAGACAGACAGACGGTCCCCAACCTTTCCACACCGAGGACTCACAGAGCTCCAAGCTTGTGAATATATCATTATCAGAAGAAGAGATTGGATTTATACCCCGCCCTTCACTACCCGAAGGAGTCTCAGAGCAGCTTACAATCGCCTCCCCTTCCTCTCCCCACAACAGACACCCTGTGAGGTAGGTGAGCCAGTTTGGTGTAGTGGATAGGGGCACGGACTCTAATCCGGGAGAACCAGGTTTGATTCCCCACGTATTGACTTATTATTCTCTTCCGAACACACCTGAACACATGAAGCTGCCTTAGTTTGGTGTAGTGGTTAAGAGCAGCAGACTCTAATCTGGAGAACCGGGTTTGATTCCCTACGCCTTCACATGCAGCCAGCTGGGTGTCCTTGGGTCAGTCACTGTTCTCTCAGAGCTGTGCTCTCAAGGGCAGCCCTCAAAAGAGCTAGCTCAGCCCCACCTACTTCATGGGGTGCCTGTTGTGGGGAGAGGAAGGGAAGGACATTGTAAGCCGCTCTGAAACTCCGTGTGAAGGGCGGGGTATAAATCCAATCTCTTCTTCTTCTTCTTCTTCTAGGTGGGGCTGAGAGAGCCCTGAGAGGGCTGTGACTGACCCAAGGTCACCCAGCTGGCTTCATGTAGAGGAATGGGGAATCAAACCCAGATCGAGACCTACCACTTTTAACCACTACACCATACTGGCTCTCCTGTGACATCAACACCATACGACAGGAAGATGAGGAACCGGATTTATGACCCATCTGGCATCAAGGCCAGGATTGTAGTTAGCAGGAGACAATAAGAAGTACCAACTGGGAATGTGGGACTATCTGCAGTGAGGAACAAGTGAGGACTGGAGGAATTGTCTGGACGGCCAAGTTGCTTCATCTTGCTCCTCTACGTGTGTTTGCAAAGAGAAGGGAAGCAACATGGCACCCTTGCTCTCCACGCATGCACAACAGCAACAAGACCTCCCCCCCCCAAAAAAAAAAAGTGAAGAAAAATGGTGGCTCGCCAGGCAATGTTCCCTCTAATTTTTCCCCCCTACTGAGTGGAGCTATTCAATTCCTGAGCAGAATATAACTGCTGTAATCTTAAAATGGGCAATGGGGCAGTGCAAGACCCTGCGCGGCTCCAGATTGCTGCTGAGGGGGGCTTCCTGTGTTAATGAGCGGCTGCCCATGCACACCACTTAGAGGGAACATTGCACAGGGGCTTGTAGCCCACCTGAGTAACCTGAGCTGCAGGGTGAAGACCACTGGAGTAGACGGCATCACACTAGATGCACCAGTCAGATTCAGACTGAAATGATTTATCGGGTTAGATCTGTAATCCTGCCCACTCCGGTTTTGTCCTGCCCCTCCTCTAAGGAACTCAGGATGCTGGACATGGTTCTCCTTACCCCCTTTCATCCTCACAACCATCTCCCTTGTGAGATAGTCAAGGCGGAAGGAGACTGACCATCCCAAGATCATGCAGGGAGCTTCATGGCTCAGTGGGGTTTTGAACCTGGGTCTCCACAGCCACCACTCTAACCACGATACTACACTCACTCTCGTAGCACAGCAGATCCTAGAGAGCCAGTTTGGTGCAGTGGTTAGGAGCTCAGACTCTATTCTGGGAGAACCGGGTTTGATTCCCCACTCCTCCACATGCAGCTGCTGGTGTGACCTTGGGTCAGTCACAAGTTCTTTCAGAGCTGCTCTCTCAAGGGCAGCTCTCTCAGCCCCACCTACCTCACAGGGTGGGTTGTGGGTTGTTGTGGGGAGGGGAAGGGAAAGGAGATTGTAAGCCACTTTGAGACTCCTTCGGGTAGTGAAGGGCAGGGTATAAATCCAATCTCTTCTTCTCCAATCCCCAGCATCTGAGGTAGAATGCCTGAGAAAGAAGTCTGCCTATGGCCTTGAAGAGGGAAGGTCCATTGCTTAGGAGGGAAACTGTGGTTTGCCTCCTGGACGTCCAAAAGCTCCAACCACATTTTGGGCTCTAAATTATATTGCAAATCATCATCATTATTATTTTAAATCAATGCAAACCACGCTTTGGTGCCAAGCCTGAACTGAGTCTATGACTTCAAATTGTGCTTTTCTCATGATAACTGTTTCTCAGAGGGCCACCGCTCTGCTTACCGTTAACTTTGTTGATGTTGCCTTGTATCTCAGCCTGCGTTAGACACCGATCATAAATGTCTTCGCCTTCGGGAATCCCTTTCAAGTTCTGATTGGGGTGGGGGGAAGGGAACAGAGAGGCAAGAAGCTGTAAGCTCTGCATTGAAACAGCCCTACTCCTGATCTCGCAAAATAATAACTAAACGGGATTATTGGCAGCACACTGTGAGCCAAGGGAGTGTTTCTATGGTTGCTAGCGGCAGAGCTTGCTGGTACATCTTTTAAAATGGCCAAGATTTCTCTGAAGTCTTGAAGTGGTCTAAGACACGGAGACCTTTGGATACCTTCCTGCTTTCTAAGCATATCCCTATTGAGGCAGCTTTATAAAAGAACCCCACCCCTTTCCAAAGCTTGGAGTAAAGCCGGAGGGCAGGGATTGGCTCTAGAGCCGTAACAGGCTTTGCAAGAGCTCCATGTACCTCCGAAGCTCAGCCTGATATCGGAAACAGAACACACTTGCTCCCGAGACTTTGAACTGAGGACTGGAGTTGGCCTACTGAGACAAGGCCTTGCCCCTCCCCCTTTAGGTCTTTGACAATGACAAATTTTGGCAGGCTACGAGGGCCAAGCTGCACTTGTGGTGATGGAAAGTGATGTCAAGTTGCTGTCCACTTAACGGTGACCCTGAAGGGTTTTCAAGGCAAGAGACGAACAGAGATGGTTTGCCATCGCCTGCCTTTGCGTGAGGACCTTGGACTTCCTTGGCAGTCTCCCATGAACTCCTTTGCATATTAGGCCACACACCCCTAATGTAGCCAATCCTCCAAGCGCTTACAGAGCTCTTCTCACAGGGGCTACTGTAAGCTCTTGGAGGACTGGCTACGTTAGGGGGGGTGTCGCCTAATATGCAAAGGAGTTCCTGCTACAAAAAGAGCCCTGCGAGTCACATCCAAGGACTAACCAGGGCTGACCCCGCTTCTGATGAGATCAGGCTAGCCTGGGCCATCTAGGTCATTTGTGGACCCGACGCTAACAGTAACTCCAGTCATATTCCTTTACACAAGAGAAGTGGGCTGTTAAAACTAAACACTGGCATTTAAACCAAACCTATATCTCTGCTTACCCGGTTCTTCGCATTGCTGGCCTTGTCCACCTTGGCCCGATAGAGCACCTCCTGATAGACCGCAGCGAAGTTGTCCCGAAGGTTGCACAGCATGGCACTGGGGTTGTGTAGGGCCATCATGGTTTGCGCCACAATCCCTGCCTCCACCGCTTCGTTGATAGCAAGTACTGCAGCGTGCACTAGACAATGAAAAGAAGAGAGAGAAGAGATAGATTAGATTTATACCCTGCCTTTCACTTCCCAAAGGAGTCTCAGAGCGGTTTATAATCTCCTTCCCTTCCCTACAACAGACACCCTGTGAGGTAGGTGGGGCTGAGAGAGCTCTTTCGAGGACTGCCCTTGAGAGAACAGCTCTGAGAGAACTTGTAACTGACCCAAGGTCACACCAGCAGCTGCATGTGGAGGAGTGGGGGATCAAACCCGGTTCTCCCAGATTAGAGTCCATGCTCCTAACCACTACACCAAACTGGCTCTCATAAATTTACAAAGGAAATCTTAGGAAAGAATTAATCCCAATATCCTGCTGTGTAAGGCAGGGTTTCCAAGATGGGGGATGGACAACCCCATGAGCACTGGGTGTGTTCGTTAAGAGAGAAATGAAGATCAGGTTTTGAGGGAGGGAGGTATGCCAAATGTGATTATTATTATTTTTTTCCTACCTAAGAAATCCAGAGTGATGCAGGGGTTAAACTATTAGGCCAGGCAGATCTGGATTCAAATCTTCACTCAGCTGTGAAGCTCATTAGATCTCTAGTCACAGGCACAGGCCTTTTCCCAACCTCAGCTGTCTGGCCTCCTTTTAACCACAGATGCTTGGGACTGAAGAAAAGTAGGTCTTTATATTCCGTAAAGCATCTCGAAGGAGCTTACAATTGTCTTTCATAGAATCATAGAGTTGGAAGGGACCTCCAGGGTCATCTAGTCCAACCCCCTGCACAATGCAGGAAACTCACTAATACCTCCCCACAACACACACACCCAGTGACCCGTTTCATACCCAGAAAATGACAAAAAACCCCTCCAGGAATGATCTCCAGCCAAACTGGCCTGGAGAAAAGTTGCTTCCTGACCTCTTCCTCTCGTCACAACAGGCACCTTCTGAAGTAGGTGGGGCGGAGAGAGTTCCGAGAGAACCATGACCGGGGACTGAACCTACGATCTTTTGCATGCAAAGCAGCTGCTCTGCCATTGGGCCATGGCCCCATTGCAAGGAAGAGGTCTTCTCCTCCACGTACCTGCTGCTTCATCCACGGAGAGCTCGTTAGCGAGAATTCCCCCTATCTTGCTGAACGACGGCAGCTGCAAGCCGTATTTCTCCAGCTCGCACTTCATATGGTTTATTTCCTCATCTGGAACAGAACAAGCAGTCACACTCCAGTCTCCTCTGACTGGCAGGAGCTCTACAGGTAGAGAGCAACTCTTTTCCCAAGCAGTGCTTCCGAAGATCCCTTTCAAATGGGAGATGCCAGGGATTTCCTTTTGCACACAAAGCGCATGCGCTACCACTGAGCCAGGGCCCCGCTCAAACTTCAGAATTGACAGTAAGGCATTTTACACTGAGTCTAGCCCGGGACTGTTTATTACAACTGGCGGTGACACTCCAGCATAGCTAGCAGAGTTGGGCCTTTCCCAGCCTCTGCCTCGTATGCACAAGATCCCTGGTTCAATCCCCGGCATCTCAAGTTAAATAGATCAGGTAAGATAATGTGAAAGACTTTATGTTAAGACCCTGGAGAGCCACTGCCGGTCATAATAGACAAGACTTACCTTGACAGACCAATGGTCTGATTCATGATAAGTCAGCTACGCGTGTTCTGCCTCAGAATCCTCGTAAGCAGAGATGCTGAGGGTCAGCTAGACCCAAAAGAAAACAAAACTGGAAAATTGGATTCCCATTTAAATACCCAGTCATGCACTGCTTTCTAGAGTCATGGCGAACGTAAAATTGTTGTCAAAATGGGAAGCACCCCAAGGGCCCAGCCAACTTTCACATGTATGCATAAAGGTACGGACCACTGGTCTGTCAAAGTCTGTATGAAGCACCCCAAGGGCCCAGCCAACTTTCAGATGTATGCATAAAGGTACCTCCCTACGGACCACTGGTCTGTCAAAGTCTGTGTATTAGATCAAGATGGGTAGCCGTGTTAGTCTGTCTGTAGCAGTAGAAAAGAGCAAGAGTCCAGTAGCACCTTAAAGACTAACAAAACTTGTGGCAGGGGAGGAGCTATTGTGAGTCACCGCTTGACTCATGAAAGCTCATACCCTGCCACAAATTTTATTAGTCCACTGGACTCAAAACTTCGTTCTCACATCTGTTTGTTAACTCTTGTATTTGTATGCTAATTTACTGCCATTCACAGACAATGAAGAAGAAGAGTTTGGATTTATACCCTGCCCTACACTACCCAAAGGTGTCTCAGAGCAGCTTACAAACTCCTTTCCCTTCTGAGGAGTGGGGAATCAAACCCGGTTCTCCCAGATTAGAGTCCGCGCACTTCACCACTACACCAAACTGGCTCTCTGAACAACTGCCTTAATCCAATCTCAGCTATAATCACCCAGTTGCTAATGCATCTTGATTCTAACTAGCCCTTCCTGGCAACTAACCCCCTCCTTCCTATACCCCCATCTTCCTATACATAATCATTGAGAAAATTCTATTTCACTGTACCTGAAGAAGTGTGCATGCACTTGAAAGCGTATACCTTGAATAAAACTTTGTTGGTCTTAAAGGTGCCCCTGGACTCAAACTTTGTTCTGTCTCCATGGAAGGCACCACATTTAACCGTACAGAATGAACATAAGAACATAAGAGATGCCAATGTTGGATCAGGCCAAAGGCCCATCCAGTCCAACACTCTGTATCACACAGTGGCCAGAAATACCAGGTGCCATCAGGAGGTCCACCAGTGGGGCCAGGACATTAGAAGCCCTCCCACTGTTGACCCCCCCAAGCACCAAGATGACAGAAATCCATCAGCTTTGTGAAAGGTGTCTGAAGAAGCGAGCAGTGACTCACGAAAGCTCATACCCTGCCACAAATTTTGTGAGTCTTTAAGGCACTACTGGACCCTTACTCTTTTCTACTGCTTAAGTCTGTATTGTCTGCTCTGGGGACGACTCTCCAGGGCCTCAACTATCCAGGGTCTTTTACATCACCTGCCACCTGACCCTTTTAACTCAAGATGCTGGGGCTTGAACCTGGGACCTTCTGCATGCCAAGCAAGGGCTTCAAGCCTCAGGCCCTCCCCCTCTCCTTTTTTGCACATCTTACCTGTGAAGTTCACTTTCCCATACAAATCCTGGATCTGGGGAGCCAGCCCCAGTTTAAATAGGTATAAACTGAGGAAGAAGAAGAAAAGAATATGGGTTTATTGATACACAACTCAGGTTTTATGTACTAGTAAACAGTCAATCGCCTATGGTGAGCGAGGATAAGTTTCCAGGCGAGTGAGTAGGAAGTTTCCACATATTACATGAGAACTGGGACTATGATCTCACCTGGTCTGGTGCAGTGCCATTCGCCGATGATTGCTATTCATGAGCAGCAAGCAAATTATTTTTTGATCTGCGGGCTAGCCTTTTGTCTTATACAGCGCCAGGGCAACAATATTTTTCCTTACGGCTTGCAGCAGTAAAAGCAAAACATAGTTTGCTGCCCTATGAATCACTGTCCTTGCACACTTCTCCTTCCTCCTCTGTTCCCCTCTCACATGAAGCCAGATAAATTAAAGATTTCTTGGTTTTCCACAAGTGCGTCTGTCGTGTTGCAGCCAACTTATGGCAACCCCGCAGGGCAGAGGTGTTGAATTCATTTGTTACGAGGGCCAGATCCTCCGGTATATATAATTCTATTTTGGTCACGGACTCCCCTGAACATTCCAACACGCTCCAAAATCAGTTCACTCTCTGATCTGTCATTCACTGCCTATCCACTGGCTGCTTTGCCTGAGTCCTGCCTCCAACATTCTAAACAGTTTGCTGTTCCTCTCCCCCCCACAGCCAGTCAGAACACAGAGGTCATTTGCATATGCGGCCTCACTGGCCTTTCCCTCTAACATTCTAAACAGTTTGCTGTTGATGTTCTGAGGTAAAATAAATTTCCCCGTGTCTGTTGGGGGAAACCATGGTTGCAAATCTTCCAGGGGAGGGCTAAAGATCACTCAGAATTACAACTGCTTTCCAGTTGGAAGAGATCAGTTCCCCTGGAGAAAATGGTGGACTCTGTGTCATATCCTGCTGAGATGGCCCCTGTGTGACAGCCAATGTGACGTAGCAGTCATGGCTTCAGCTATTAAAATCAGCTATGGAACTACTTTCCAGACCCTTGGAACCCAGAAAACATGGCACAGGAGGAGGTGCTTTTCTACCTTAGCTGCCACTGCATAACACCCCCCTCCCCCTCAAATAATAAGTCAGAGGTGGAGAGAACCATATCTGTTACCATGAGGCTGTCCTCCCATTCTACCCACTTGGGGCAGCAAAATGACTTGACACAGCCCTGCCTTATAGCTAAGCAGAAGAAAAGAAACATGGCTTGCCTCTCTCCATTTTCTGCTTCCCTCTGCCGCCCCACCAGCCACAGTTGGGACGCTCATCTGAAGCTTCCTTCTAGATCTCATTGTATTTCTTCCCACAACGGGCATTACTCCTAGTCTCACATAAATGTCACTTTGCCGGGCCAGGCCATGTGTCCCATAAAATGTAATGCCGGGTGCCGGAGATATGAACTTTATAAAGGACACAGGCAAACCCAAGTAACGATATTATTTTTTACTCAAAATACAAATAAAGGCAATTGATTCCTGGCAGTGAAAGCAATCGATTTACCGGGGAGCCCACAAAACCTCCGATAACATGTATTTAATCATTTGCAAGACTAGGGTTTTTCCAAAGGATACCACAAAAGGGGGAGCACCCTATATTTCCATACATGCCAATTGCTTGTAGGCCAGGTAAAAGCCCTGGATGGGCCAGTTCTGGCCCCCGAGCCTTATGCTTGGCCCCCCTACATAGTGTTTTCAAGGTAGGACACACAGAAGTCGCTTGCCCTTGCTTGCCTCTGCATTGTGACCCTGGAATCCCCTCGACAGTCTCCCATCCAAATACTAACCAGGGCCTTCCCTCCTTAGCTTTCAGGATCTGATAAGATCAGGCTAGCCTGGGCCATCCAGGTCAGGGTCAATAAACAGCGGTTTGCTGTAATGTCTAAACAGGCAAACTGTGGCTTACATTTCGCTCTAAGGACTGTACCTCAGTCCCAGTTTAAGACCCCGAGTTTGCAGGGCAGGAGCTAGTTCAGATGTAACAGAAAATTACGGATTGCTTGGAAAAGCATGAATTACTAGCGTGCTTTCCTTGGATTGAGGGGTGGCACACACAAAGCTAGAGACTTCTTCCAGGCTCATTCACAAAGCAGTAAACCACAATTCCTTGTTCCCTCTGCTTAACGTACTTAACACAGACAGATCAACCATGAACTGCATGCTCCCTAGTTTAGGGGGGGGTTTGCATTTGTGTGTGTGTGCGCCTGTAAGTCAGGTAGACTTCTGGTGACTACTACTGGGGCATGGAGGATGGGAAAGTGGCTTGATAGCCTGCCTCTGCCTCCTGGCCCTGGTATTCTTTGGAGGTCTCCCTTCCAAGTACTTGCCAGGGTCAGCCCTGTGTAGCTTCCGAGATCTGACGAGAGCGGGCTTGCATGGGCTATCTAGGCCAGGGCGCACACTCTCTAGTTTAGAACCTTAACCATGGTATGCATTTCCATGCATACCATGGGCTAACCATGGTTCATATCTGCAAGACTGGTTGTTTTCTGTCTACTCAGCACTTCCATGTAGATGGAACAGGACCTCAACAACCAAACAAAGGGAAGATTTTTGAAAGGATGCCTCCAGATATCGTCTCACCTCAGAGCGTGAATACAATAGACGACCCGAGGCATGTTTTTCTTGTCATAGATGTCTGTCGTCTCAGGGTGGAAGATCTGTTGAAAGCAGGAGAAAGAGGAACCTGAAAACACCCTTATTCAGAATTTAAATAATAAAAATATTCTTTCAAATTAACAGGCCCAACAGGGTGGAATGTGGTGTCCATTACCGTTGGTAATCCAATGTGACTCATAGCATCCCTCCAGTAGTTGATGTTGTCTGTGTGACGGTAGTGGAGTCCACACGCCTTTAGATTTTAAAAAGAAAGGAGAAATGCTTCGATTCAATGCTCAGACTGAATTAGAATTGAGTATATGAAGCAACAATGCATGGAATTAAATCATTGGTCCATCTTGGATTTGTATCCTGCCCTCCCCACATAACAGGCCCAGGGTGAGTTCCATCAAATATATATACAAACAATTAAAAGCCTCAACAGATGTGGCCTATCACAATTTTGGGTTTCAGATGTTATAGAGATCTGATCCACCAAAGGGGAGGCCCAATAGAGGACGCCCGTTGCCTCAACTAACAGCCTGGTGGAAGAGCTCCGTCTTGCAGGCCTTGTGGAATTGTAAAGAAGGACGCCCGTCACCTCAACTAAAAGCCTGGCGGAAGAGCTCAGTCTTGCAGGCCTTGTGGAATTGTAAAGGACACCCGTCACCTCAACTATAAAAGCCTGGCGGAAGAGCTCTGTCTTGCAGGCCTTATGGAATTGTAAAAGGTCCTGCAAGGCCCTGATCTCATATGGGAGCTCATTCCATTAGGTAGGGGCCAAGGCTGAAAACACCCTGGCCCAAGTTGAGGTAAGACGAGATCTGATCCACCAAAGGGGAGGCCCAATAGAGGACGCCCGTTGCCTCAACTAACAGCCTGGCGGAAGAGCTCCGTCTTGCAGGCCTTGTGGAATTGTAAAGGACGCCCGTCACCTCAACTATAAAAGCCTGGCGGAAGAGCTCTGTCTTGTAGGCCTTATGGAATTGTAAAAGGTCCTGCAAGGCCCTGATCTCATATGGGAGTTCATTCCACCAGGTAGGGGTCAAGGCTGAAAAAGCCCTGGCCCAAGTTGAGGTAAGACAAATGTTTCTGGGGCTGGAGACCACCAGCAGATGCTGATTAGCAGATCGTAACGCTCTTTGGGGCTCATAAGGGGAGAGGCAGTCTCACAGGTATGCAAGCCCCCGGTGGCTCAATACTCTCAACTGTGTAGGGCAGAGATTCGCCAGAGTCTTCTGAAGTTGCCACCCTGAAAATAGGTAAGATTGGCAGCTGCCTATTCACACACATCGTCTGTGTTGGCTCCCACTTTGGGGAACGGCCCACAGAGTCTGGAGAATGTGTAAAACAGAAATGTTATGAAGAGCTTTCTTATAAAAAGGGATTAGAACCACAGTATACTGGAAAAGCTCAGGAGGTCAATTTTTAAATAAAGGAATAGGACTGCCCTCTACAGCAATGTCTACTGTATGTATCATCTTCTTTTTACTGCACTGTCTTCTCCTTTTGTAACCTACTTTCTGCGTTATGGAATGTCACCCCTTAGACAGGGTTCTTGTTTGCTTGCTTGCTTTGTTTTCCTCTTCTTTAATCCTAGTTTTGCTGCATTGTTTATTGAACACCTCATATGGTCTAACTGATTTTTTTAATTTCTGCATTGAGCCTTGATGAGACAGGCATGCCTTAAATGAAGAACATAAAAAATAAAAAGTTAAGCAGAGAAAGGGCTTCCTCAACACAGGGTTGCCAGCTCCGGGTTGGGAAATTCCTGAAGTTTGGTGGGGGGGGGGACTTAAGGAAAGGAGGGCGCTCAGCAAGGATGTGATGTCAGAATCCACCCTTCAAAGCTGCCGTTTCCTTCCTCTGTAGCACTGAGATCAGTTGTATTTCCAGGTTATCTCCAGGCCCCACCTGGAGGATGGCAACCCGCCTGGAGATACCAAGATTTGAACCCAGGACCTTCAGCGTGCAAAGCAAGCTTCAGCCACTCAGCTACATCGGAAGAAGCCTTATATTCGAAGAACAACTACAATTGCATTTTAAAGATGTTTGTCGTAATATATCGATTAATGGAGAAACGCCAGAATCATGGAAAGAAGCAATAATTTCATTAATTCATAAACAAGAAACAGACAGAAAAGAAATTAAAAACGATAGACCAATGTCGTTATTAAATGTGGACTATAAAATTTTTGCTTCAATATTAGCAGAAAGACTTTAAAAAATTCTATCAAAGATAATGCACAAGGACCAAGCGGCCTTTTTGCCAAAAAGGCAAATTAAGAATAATTTAAGATGCATTCTGGATGTAATAGAGTATCATGAAGCACATCTGGAAAAACCACTGGCCCTAATATTTTTGGAAGCGGAAAAGGCCTTTGACAACGTTAACTGGAATTTCATGTTGGAAGCTTTGTAAGAGGCACAGGCTGGTGCTAACTTTGTGAAGATGATTCAGGCAATTTATACTAAACAAAAGGCGGTGGTAACAATTAATGGGGAACAGACAAAATACATTGAAATCCAAAAAGGGATGAGATAGGGATGCCGTTTATCACCTTTGTTGTTTATATTTGTATTGGAAATACTAAACGACTCAATAAGAGAAAAGAAGGAGATTATGGGCCTGAAACTAAAAGGAGAAGAATATAAACTGTTGGCATTTGCAGATGACCTAGTATTTATATTGGAGAACCCACTGGAATCAATTCTTACTTTGAAACAAGAACTTGGGAGACTATGGACTTGTAGATGGTTTGAGAATTAATATCATTAAAACTAAGATAATGACCAAAAATATGGAAGAGGAGAGGACAAGTCAACTACAAGAAACATCAGGTTTCCAACTACAGAAGAAAAGAAAATACCTAAGAATTGTAATGACAAACAAATGCAGCTCAATACAAGAGAATAATTATAAAGAATTGTTGAGGAAAACAAAACAGGATCTAGAGAAACGGAAAGACTTACAGATATCTTTGATGGGCCGCATCGCAACAGTTAAAATGAATATACTTGCAAAATGGCTATTTTTATTCCAAACAATTCCCATTCTTCAAAACCAAAAAAACTTCAAGGAACTGGAGCAAGCGTTATCAAAATTTATTTGGCAAGACAAGAGACCCAGAATAAGACTGAAAGCTCTTCA
>NW_015172013.1:949473-958372 GCF_001447785.1 Gekko japonicus | reverse complement strand
TGGGCATACTGTTAAATTAGAGCAGTGGGATCAAATATGGAAGAAAAATATTAGGATTACGAAAGCTATTCCGTATAAAGAAAATGTATATAAAATGTTTTATAGATGGTATGTAACACCTGAAAGGTTAGCTAAAATTGACCCAAAATGTTCTAATAAGTGTTGGAAATGTGAAAATAAGGTTGGCTCATTTTACCACGTGGTGGTATTGTGAAAGATCTAAGAAATATTGGGTAATGGTACACGAAATCTTGCAAAAGGTACTAGGTACTGTAGTACCATTTACACCAGAGGCTTTGTTGTTGAATATTCTACCTGATAATTCTAACAAAGATGATCGCTATTTGATTGTTTTTTTAACTACGGCTGCAAGAATTTTGCAAGAATGCAAAATATTGGGAATTACCCAACAAAACGAGAACTTGTAAACAAAATCCTGGAGGCTGCGGAATTGGATAAATTGACTTTATTGATAAAAGGCGCAACAGATTCGACATTCCAGAATACTTGGTCACGGTTCTATAACTGGTATGATAAATATGTAGGCAAGCTTGCAAGAGACAGATTAAGAGTTTACTAAATGAAATATACACCTGTTAGGGTGATAGAGACAGAAAAGTTGTTTACACAGTTCATGAAAAATTGTTATTAAGGTAGAATAGGCATCAGTATAAATATTGGTAAAAATGAAAATAACCTCCATGTATCTGTTTGTACGTTTGTACGTTAGTATGTATGTATATGTTATGATTGTTTGTGTATGTTATGTGAAAAATGTAATAAAACCCTGCCCCTTTGGGGGCAATTATTTAAAAAATAAAATAAAAGGAAGAAGCCTTTCCTAGCACTGCTTCCTAAGGCCTCTCTTGCATTGGAGACTTAGCCTGGCACATTCTGCAGGCATAAGACATGGTCTACTTACAACCAGTAGGCACAACAATAAACCAAAGCCACGAACCTTGAAACGTGCCTGACCTAGATCGTAAATCTTCTTCAGGGGAACCACATCTGGAGCAAAGAAGTGGCCGAGTTTGGCCAGGATGACACCGTTCCGCAAACTTTCCTCCAGTTCAGTAGGCGACGCCAGGTCCTCCTTCAAGCAGGCCTCCATCCAGCTTGTGTGTGCAGAGACAAACAGGAAGGAAGGTTTTCCTTTTCCCAGATGACATCAAAAGATTTTTTTCAGAGGTTCCCCTCCCCCCCAAGTTATCCTCATAACCCTGAGAGGTCAGAAGGTTAGGCTGAGAAAGAGTGGCTGGGCCAGGTTCACACAAGACATAACCAGGGTCTTCTCTGGTCGTAGTCATACATTATATATCATATTGGCCGGTTTGCCTGTTGCGATGGCAGTACAAAAACCTGTTTTGCCTCTAGGCTAAAAATAACTAATTAGCTCACTGAGCAGAAGGCGAGGAAGGAGATGGAGAACGTGAGCCTCCTAATACCCCAGGCTCATTCACATAAGCAGCAAACCTGAACCAAGCCACTCTTTCTGAACTTGGGTGCACCTCTTTGGCTTTCGAGAAATCTCTCCTCTTCCATGAATTGAGCTGCGATCATACGTACTAGAAACTGCGGGGCAGGCGGGCGGAAGTCTGATCGCGCAAATGCGCATCAGTTCACCCCGGGGCAAACAGCCTCGCTTCCCGCCCACAGTTCCTCGCTGGTGTGATCGGAGCCTTAGTTACCCTTCCCCATAAAAGGATCAACATCCTGTGGCAATGAGGCCCATGTTAATTACAATTTGAATGAAATGCACCCTCTTACCTGTCCACCCACTTCCCTTGGTGCCCAAATAGTATTATGAGAAAAAGGAGTCCAAGATCTCTCTCCACCCCTTTGAATAACTTTATTGACATTGATCATGCCTACCCCTTAAGTCAGCTTTTCTCTGAACTAAAAATCCCTGAAACTCTAAAGCCTTCCTTCACAGAGCTGGTGTTTTAAATCAATTATTTGGGATGCCCTTTTGAGTACTTTCCCCAACTCTACGATATCCTTTTTTGAGTTGGCAGCCACTAGATTATACACAGAGCTCTAGTTGCAGCTGCCACACCATGAACACATGAAGCCGCCTTCTACTGAATCAGACCCTGGGTCTATCAAGGTCAGTATTGTCTACTCAGACTGGCAGGCGCTCTGCGGGGTCTCAGGCAGAGGTCTTGCACATCCCATGTGAACTGGAGATGCTGAGGATTGAAACCGGGACCTTCCGTATGCCAAGCAGATGCTCTGCCACTGAGCCACAGCCCTCCTCAAAGATTTATAAAGGCATTACAGCAGGGGTGGCCAAACTGTGGCTCGGGAGCCGCATGCGGCTCTTTCATACATATTATGCGGCTCCCGGCAGGGCGGCTGGGGAAGCTAAATATCATTAGCAAACAAATACCATTGGACAAATAAATATCATTATCAATATCTGCTTTTACAGCTTTTGTTATTATTTTTGGCAGTCTCATTTAATGTTAATAAAAAACAAATCTGCATATTTCCCGGTAAAAATGTGTAATGTTTGTTCATGTCTTGCGGCTCTCAAACATCTGACGTTTATTCTGTGTGGCTCCTACGTTAAGCAAGTTTGGCCACCCCTGCATTACAGCAACCAGAAAGTAAACGTTGCCAGACATGATTCCTTCTGCCTTGGCACCAGCCTGATCCTCTTAGACCGGTAACCGGACACAGGAGACGGAGGGCAGGGGAAAGAAGCTACAGCTGACTTCAGTTCTTTGCTCACCGTTTAGCTTCCTCTAAGCGACAGAGGTATTGGTAGGCCTCATTCTGACGCCTTTTCTCATCCATTTCATCTGCAGTCAAGCGTTCATCTGGGAAAGCGAACAGAACAAACTGTTTAGAAATTAGAAAGAGAGGAAGGCCTAACCCAGAAAACACAACCAGGCTAAAGTTAGAGAGAGAGAACGAATGAACTTCTACCAAAATCTAAAGCTGCCAGGATTTGCTATGGGCATAGAGTGACATAACTCCATCCCTTGGCATCTCCATGACAAAAAATCCTTCGCACTGGTCTTTTTGAGTTGGAACTCTGTTCAGTTTTAAGCCCCTGCTGCCAACAAAAACAAAGATGATCCCTGAGTCTTGCCTTCATGGGTTTAAGAGACTGTTACCTGTTGGAGAAAGACATTTGCACGATTCCCAACCTATAAAAATGGCACCGATATTATTCACAGAGAAACCTAAAATATGATTCCCCCTTCCTTACCTTGATCTGGAAGCTGATCTTTAGAGGTCAGTACTGAGCAGACACAGCTGCCCAAGTTGAATTAGAAATCCTACCTGCCTCTTGAAGAGTTCAGAAGCAACTAGGGTACCCAGTACAGAATATCACCTACTTGCTAAGGGATGCACTGAGATACCCACACTCTCTAGCCCTGTGCACGGATTTCTGTGAACACACATGTACATCTTGCATGTACATGTGTGTGCCTGTTTTTAAGAAAGAGCCAGCACAAGTTCACTTTACAAATGAAACTAGGGTCTAGCACCTCGATAAAGGTGGAATCTCAATCACACGTTCAACAGTACAAGCGTTGAGAGTAACACAAGAATTACTCAACAGACATAAAAAGAAAAACAAAGCATACACTGTACACAGACGGTACACGCATTCCTTGTAGCATGAACTGCTACAGCAAAGGGAATCACTGGAGAAACAACACGGAAATTGGAACAGCAAGATGGGGCAACAAGATCCACAGTCTCTCACAGTCCCCAAATACGCCCATTAAACAACAGATTGTTACTGTTAGGGTCGCCTGTTTGACTGCTTGAATAAAGGCATGATATTTTTAAAGCACTAACCTTGTCAGAAAAAGAAGAAAATAATTAACAGATTTGATACTTTCGGACATTTCATTTGGTTGAATTTTTGGGTTAAATTCATTGAGTATTATTGTGACATAATGAAGTTTAGCTTTTTTTTTTTTTAATCTAATTATTACAATTTAATGTTCAGTAACATTTTGGTAACCGAGAGGTGATTGCAAAGTCCATCTGGACGACACATCAGCAGATGCACACCTTGAGTTTTGTGTGGGGAACTCAGTACCCTGGCACATGGAGGCCTGGTTCAGATTGGAACTACAGGGAGAAGGGATTGATCCTGAATCCTGATGAAGAGCTCTGGAGAACTCAAAAGTCTGCACACTTGTTTTCGTTTTAACAAAAGGTATCAGGTAGCTTTTGTTTTGGGATATTCAACAGGACTAAGGGGAAGCTCAACCAATAACAGTGGTTTACAGAACAGCACTATAAGACAAAGAGACTGGTCCCATGCAATGTTCCCTCTAAGCTGTGGAGTCTTGTGAGCAAAAATGCTACTTTGTGAGCTCCTGGCATAAAAGTCGTGAGCGAGCGATTGGGCTCCTGCATAAATTGGCTTGCTCTGGAGCCATCCTTCCTGAGCTAAGGCAAAAACGTGTGAGCCGGAAGCTAAAAAACTGTGAGCTAGCTCACACTAACTCATCTTAGAGGGGACACTGGTCCCATGTAGTTTACAGCCTCTTTCCTCACACATAGTTATCTATGGGGAAAAAACCCACACCCAGAGGGTGGTGATCTCACCCATAACAAGAGGAAACAAGCAGGGCAGTCTGTAACACACTCAAGGTTATGACTCACAAGCTCCAAAGGGTACTCTTGTAACCGCCGGCAGAACTGGCAAGTGATTTCATACAGACTCTCTGTGTATCCTTCTTTTGAAGCCACGTAAATGGAACTGGGTATTTCCACTCATCTCCTCCCTTTCTTCCCTTGCCCAGTTCTCAGAAAGGAAAAGGGGAGTTAGCAAAAAAAGCCTTTTTATATAGCCTGAGGCTTCCAGTCAGGAGAGGGAGAGTGGATAAGGAGGAAAAAAATAGCCTTGCTGAAACCAACACAAATTCAATGGACTCCAGTTTCCAACGATGCCTCCAGGAAGCCCACCAGGAGAGCATGAGGTCAACGGCCCCTTGCCCCCAGCAAGCAGCATTAAAAGGTGGACTGCCCCTGGATCTGGAGGTTCTACTTGGCTCTCATGCTTAATAGCTAATCAGAAGTGCCCTGGTGGATCTGACAAAGAGTCCAACCAGTGGAGCATCCTGTTTCCAAGACTGGCCCCTGGAGAAGCCCACATTCTTCCTGGCATTCTATGACTGGGGCACTGTACTAACTGCTGCTAGCCACGACCCATATCCATGAAATCTCTCTACCATGAATGTCGATAGAGACCTGTACATCAAGTCACAAGTGGGGAAGAAGAGGAGCCAGAGTCATGACCTAACTAGTTGTCAGGATTAGGGTCATTGGCCACAGACCCAGAGAGTTTGGGGGAGATCTAAGTGCTGCTAGCCACGACCCATATCCATGAAATCTCTCTACCATGAATGTCGATAGAGACCTGTACATCAAGTCACAAGTGGGGAAGAAGAGGAGCCAGAGTCATGACCTAACTAGTTGTCAGGATTAGGGTCATTGGCCACAGACCCAGAGAGTTTGGGGGAGAAACAGCAATCTAGTTCCAGGAGGTTTACTGTAGTGAGCAGGGGGGTCAGCAAGCATTTATAATCAAACATCCAAACTATGTCAAAAGTCAGAGCTGGAGATCAACGGAGAGCCAGTGTTGTCTGTGGACAAACACTTGTCAGGGATGCTGTAGGCTGATCCTGCATTGAGCAGGGGGGTTGGACTAGATGCCCTGTGTGGCCCCCCTTCCAACTCTGTGATTCTATGAAAGCCTGTTTGCATAACTGGATATATGCAACTTAACATTACTCATCATTGACAGGGTAATTAATTGCCCATTAACATTTCGGCAGCCCAAACACTGGCTGCTTTTGAGGTTTTTATTAGGAAATGGCACACACAAGGTCTCGCAATAAATAACAAATATACCCAGCAAGAGTACCTGCGTGATTGTTTGAGTGCAGAGGCATAAATTCGAGCATGGCTCTAGCCCTCAAGATTCCGGGCAACAGCTCGCCTCTACCTTGTCCCTTTCTGCAAAGCATCTCTAAGAAGCCCTCCAATTCCATAGGCACATCGGCCTGCCAGTCCCTTCACAGACTGGTTATGCTAGCATCCCACCTACCTTTCCAATAGACCTTAACTTAAAGATTCAATTTGTTTTCAAAGAGCCGCATTTGGTTCTCTACTGAACCATATTTGGCTCTCAAGCCAATGCGGCAGGCCACCGAACCTACTGCCAGTCCATCAGCAGCACCAGACCTGGAATGGCATGGGCTCGAATCCATGACTAGGTGGTTCACAGCCCACAGCTCCCTGCCCTCTCGCTTCTGTCAAGGACTCCTTAGATGGCCTTAGGAAAACTGCTCTGCATGCAGAAGGTTCCAGGTTCAATCCCCAGCATTTCCAGTTAAAAGGACTAGGGAGTCCGTCATGTCAAAGACCTCAGCCTGAGACTCTGGAGACCAATGGTCTGATTCAGTATAAAGGTAGCTTCATGTGCATCATTTTATCTCTCCCACCCCACTAAGGATAACACTGACCTGACAGGCACAATGGGAAAAATTCTTTGGGCACTGTGTAATATTATATAAATATTTCCCCCCCTGCTTCATGCCAAGGTATTTTGATGGCTCTAGCTACAAATCTAAATGGTGTCACCACCCCCAGCTATGGTAAAAATATACTATGAAACTAAACCAGAGCCAGTTTGGTGTAGTGGTTAAGAGCAGCAGACTCTAATCTGGGAGAACAGGGTTTGATTCCCCACACCTCCACATGCAGCTGCTGCGTGACCTTGGGTCAGTCACAGTTCTCTCAGAAATGTCCCATCAAGAGCAGTTCTCTCCGTGACGTAATAGCCGTATAATATAATTACCACAAGAGCAAACAGAATGATGTAAAAAAACTGATGTAGTGTCATACTCGGACTCCTGGGTTCAAACACCTCACCCATGAAGCTTGCTTAGCAACCCCCGTTAGTAACCTACCTCCTAGGGCTGTTGTGAAGGTAAAAACAAGAATCACATGCACCACCTAGAGCTCTTTGGAAGAATGGCAGATAGAGAAAACACTTCTTCCCCCTTTACAAGCACCTTTTAGATACAAAATTATAAAAGTATTACGTAGTATAAATTATGGGATGTTGTTTTTGGGGGGGAGCATTTTACAGTCTTGACCCTGTTAGCATAATAATAATGATTCTTTGAGAAAACAGGAACAAGAAGCCACCCACCCCACATTCAACATGTATTGTCTAAGTGACAAGCAATCTCAGTGGGGTCTAGTGGTTAGTGCGTCAGCTGAGGATCTGGGAAATCCAGGCTCAGATCCCCATGTGCCATGGAAGGTTACTGGGTGAACTTGGGCCAGTCACTGTCTCAGCTTAATCTACCTCACAGGGTTGTTATGAAGATAAAATGTAACCTGCTTTGGATCCCCATTGGGGCGAAAGATGGGAAGTAAATAAAAATGTCTTCTGGAAGAGCTGTCTCGCATCAGATGCAGTGGTTTGGTGCCACACCCCACTAGGAGTAGCTTAAGGGGAAACAACAGGAGCTGTTCTTCAGACACAATATTCATACCAACACCTCAGGTCTAGAACAACAAAAATTCCTCTCATCCCTTTCTTTCGTGGTTTCTTTTCCTTTCTGTGCAGCTATTGACAGGGCAAAGCAACGCTTTATTTCAACCAGAAGATCTGCATTTAGGAATAAAACCTTGTGCAGAACTCAAATGATATGGTGCACCGGAACGCATGCAGAAAGAGGGGCGCGTCCCTCTGGGACCTCCTCCCACCCACAACCCACCCTTTCGGCCAGTTTTTCCTGTGCTTCGGTTTCCAAAACTGAAATCCCTCTTTCGCCCGTCCTCCCCGTCCCCACGACTCACAGCCTGACCGAGACGGCCCGTGCCCGGAGCCTCCCGTGGATTGCTCCATCGCCAGCTGATCCGCTTCCGCCAACTCCACTTTGGATTTGAGTTTTGAATTTCCCGCCACCTCTTTCCTTCTTCCAGCTGACAAACCCGCGGCTGCTGAGGAACCTGGGAATTGTAGTTTCTTTGCCCCGCAGGGCAAATCGTGCCGCGCTCAACCACTGCCCCCTATAGGATGGCTCCATGGCCAGCTGATCCGCTTCCGCCAACTCCACTTTGGATTTGAGTTTTGAATTTCCCGCCACCTCTTTCCTTCTTCCAGCTGACAAACCCGCGGCTGCTGAGGAACCTGGGAATTGTAGTTTCTTTGCCCCGCAGGGCAAATCGTGCCGCGCTCAACCACTGCCCCCTATATTGGAAAGCCTGAACACCAGGCTCTGACGTCACCGCATGTAGTCATAACAATCCCTGGACTCTGCAGTTGCCAGCTACTTTCACAAGTGTTTTAAATTGCAGTTTCTCGTGTTCTCAACAAGATATTCTCTTGATTTTTTCACTGCAGTTTTCCAGACACTTCACACTAGCTTATAGTGTTACTGAGTTCAGTTTCCCTTGCATATTTGAGTGTATGTTTCATATAATATTGGAGAGTGGTGGATGTCTGTTGTATGATGGTATTGTCAAATAATACCAATAGTTTAATAACTTCTGGTTTTCATCATTACTTTTTATTTAACATTGACACAACTTTTTAAAAAAATAAGTTTTATTGAATTTTCATAAGGAACGGTAAATTTTCATAAAAAATAACATTCTAAGTAAACTTGTAGATTACAACACTTTTGTGACATAGCTGTCATATTTTCAAGATAAAACATTCATTTTTTCTTTTCACACAACTATAAGTTTGAACATACATTTTTAAACATGATGCAGTAATATGCACACACTCACACTTTGGTAAGACATTGTCACATAAAGTAAACCTCAGTCATAATATCCAGTTACCAAAAAAGAACATCTACACAGGATATTGGTGTACCATCACAAACGTTCAAGGGAGCAA
>NW_015172013.1:949051-949193 GCF_001447785.1 Gekko japonicus | reverse complement strand
ATGTATTGTTGTAATGTTCTTTGGATGCTAAACTGTCAGATATTGCTTCCGATAAATGAGAACACTCCAGTCGAGCCTTCTTTTCCGCTGGAGACTCATGGCAATTAGCTTTTCTTGATAAATATGATGGACAGTTGGGGAA
>NW_015172013.1:948234-948337 GCF_001447785.1 Gekko japonicus | reverse complement strand
GATCTCCTTTCTGGATCAAAAAATAGAACTGTGGAGGACGGTCCTAGTCCTACAGTTCTGTAAACCTACATCTTCTAAATACTGTTGCTATCTTTACCACTGG
>NW_015172013.1:938577-947849 GCF_001447785.1 Gekko japonicus | reverse complement strand
GATAAAATTTTACTCACCTTTGACGATGGGGATGGAGTGAAGTTATCACGATGAATTGAACTAATCCATTTCTCTTTCAGAAGAGCATCAGATGGAAACTTGAAAATATTAACTTTATTATCCTCATTATAATTGCCTTTACAACCTGGAACACAACAGCGAAAAGGCATATTTAATCCAGATCTGAAGGACAGAAACTGTTGGGATTGTTAGCAGACAAACCTCTACATCCACACTGCTAAACTGAAATGGCAGAATGGTCGGCTTCTTCCACCACCCCCTTTCTCAGTCAGAACAAAGAGACAAAGAGACAGGAAGATGGGCCATAAAAATGCAAACAAATGCTCTCACACCTACAGCCAACAGTAGTCTCCTTCCACTGAAGTCTTCAACACTCCATCAACTAAATTCAAACTGCCAAATTCTCCTCACACTCTGCTACACACTCTGCTATATTCAAGAAAACATTCTTCACACTCTTAACTGCAAACTCTCTAACTCTGCAAAATTCAACAACACATTTAAAGGAACGCAACCATTTACCTGAAATCATTACACAAAACAGCAGCCATCTGCTTAGCCCCACATAAGCACAGGGAGATTGTTATGACTACTCTCGTAGCCATGGCAGTGACGTCACAACCTGGTAGTGAGGCCTTCAATATAGGGGGGGTGGGGGTGGCTCAACAGACGATTTTGCGCCCAGGGCGCGCGCTGCTGTTGTCAACCTCCAGGAGGTGGCTGGCCATCTCCCAGAATTACAACCGATCGTCATGCAAAATAGATCAGTTCCCCTGGAGGAAAGGGCAACTTTGGAGGGGAGACTGCATGGGATCATATAGCCTTGTTGAGCTCCTTCCCCTCCCCAAAATTCTGCCTTCCCCAGGCTCCGCCCCCAAATCTCCAAGGTGTTGCCAAACCAGAGCCGGAGTATGGCTAAGGGCAAACATGTCGTTTGTTTCCAGCCGTGTCCTGTCTCTGCCTGTTTTGGATCCGTACACTCTGGCTGGTGCCGGGGCATGCATGCTTCCCAGTTTTCACAGATTTGTTCCGTTGGCCAGAATTTGAAAAGTAGCAGGAACTTAGATACAGCTAATCAATACTAGGCATAACGGAAAGACAGCAAGAATTTAAGATATAATCGGCCCCATGCCGATTAAAAGCTGGGCGGCTACATTTTGGCAATGGTAAATTATTCAAATCACAATACAATCCCCCAATAGCAGAGTGGTAGGATACAGGCAAATAATAATTACTACGTTCCCTGCGCTTTGGCGTCTAGTCGTGCAGGCCACACGACCACGGAAAACGTCTTCGGAAAGCGCTGGCTCTTCGGCTTGGAAACGGAGATGAGCACCGCCCTCAAGAGTCGGATTCGACTGGCTCTGGAGCAAGGGAAAACGTGGATGTGAATAAGGACCCAGGACGTCTTATTTATTTGTTATTGGCTATCAGAGTCCACTGTCCACTGGCCCTGAAATCATTTACCTTTTATTCTTCACACGTTCGTTATAATCTGCGGTGGTGTTGCTGGGCAGCATATCTCAGTAATCTGCATTCCTCCTCGGAGTGATAGCAGGGCTATAGTGCAATCCTATGTAGAGTTACTGCAGTCGAAGTCAATTCAAACCAGTGGGGTTCTCACTAGAGTAGCTCTGCAAGGGAATGCACTGTGAATCTGCTAAAACAAGAGAGTCTCCTTGAAGACCTTGAAGACCAAAGATGTGCCAGAAGTTTTGTCATGCAGATTTTGATATGATATGGACTTGGGGAGAGTTAGCTCAGTTCAGAAATGGAACTGCCCACCCTCTTATGTAGGGTTTAGGTACCCTATTCAAATTCATCCTCATTTGCCCATTCACCAGCAATTGCCCACACCCACACCCTGGAGGGATCCTTCATTCTGACTGGATTGCTTGATAATCCCTTTTCTTTAGTCAAGTACTGACACACAGAAGGCAAACTTCTTCACCCAACACCCAAATGGGTGCTTCCAGCCTGTCCTTGCAAGAACTCCCTCCTCCTCAACAGGGTATTCCTGTGATCTGCAGGAGGGGTTTCAAAACAGGAGGAGCCCCACAAGGTTGGACCAGAGGCCCCCCCTGTCCGGTTTCTTGTTCCCAGCAATGCCTCCTAGACCCCTCCAGGACACCCACAAGCTGGACATGAAGAAAACAGCCCTCCTGCAAACTGGTAGACTGCCTCTGAACTGAGAGGTACCATGATTAATGTCTGGCTCCTGCCTTTATTAGTTTTTATGCTTTGTACTCTTTAAGGTAGGGTTTTTTAAAAAAACTTTTGTTTCTTTAGGACAGACTGTTGCTGTTTGAGTGTTCCGCTATTTTTATTTCAGCTGATATTAGGTTTATTCAGGTGGGGGTGTATTTTTAAAAACCGATGGTGAGTTGCCTCAAGTGCTTCTTAATGGAGAAGGAGGGTTATGAGTGTTTATAAGATAAAGCTGCAATTCACTGCACATTTACCTGGGAGTAAGGCATATTGGGTACCATAGAAAGAGGCATTTGCTCAGGCTGTCTGTGTGGCCCCCTTTCCCTTTGTCAAGCAAGCGAGGAGGGGTGGACGGGCTCAAGCCTTCCAAGGGGGCCCAATGCTATCCTCCCCCAAGAGAGAAAGAAAGCAGGCTGCTAGCACTGGGTCCTTCTAACACCACCCGGCCTCTCCTAGCCCCTGGCAGTGGGTTCGGTTGCCAGCTCCTGGTTGGGAAACTCTTGGAGATTTAGGAGCAGAGCCTGGGGAGGACAGGGACCTCAGTGGGGTGCAATGCCATAGAGTTCACCCTCCAAAGCATCCATTTTCTCCAAGGGAATGGATCGTTGTAGTCTGGAGAGGAGCTGTAATTCCGAGAAACCCCCAGGTCCCACCCAGAGGCTAACCTGTCCTGAGAAGCCCTGGGTATCGGCTTCGAGAGTTCCTCCTTATTGAGGCATTTTCCAGCTCTTGTTCACTGGCACTGTGTTCAAATTTCAAACCTTTCCGCTTCTGCCTCTTTGGGATGGTTTTCAAAAATGGGTCTAAAGTTTTAATTTTGGTGTTAATGATACATTTTCAGCAGTCTTGGGCAGAAAGGTGGGAACTGTTCTCAGTAAGCCACTTTCATATATTCTTGGACGTCTCTGTACCAGACCTTCAGCAACCAGGCCATTGGGCTCGGCCTGCCCACTTTTGAGCCAAAGACTGACTGCCCTGGAGAACGGCAGGCTTCCAGGATCCAGCTGAGGCCCAGCAGGACAAGCAGCTCCTCCAAGAGCTGCCATCTCCAGGCAGGGAAGTACCTGGAGATTTTGGGGGTGGAGCCTGAGGAGGGCGGGGTTTGGGGAGGGGAGGGACTTCTGTGGAATATAATGCCATAGAGTCCACCTTCCAAAGCGGCCATTTTCTCCAGGGGAAACTGCTCTCTGACGCCTGGAGATCAGCTGTATTCCCAGGAGTTCTCCAGCCACCCCCTAGAGGATGGCCACCCTAGGTTGCAGGCCCTGGGTCCCACTAGAGCACCTGTCCATGTGCCTGGGCTGTCTGCCGCTCTGCCAGGTCAGAGGTGGCACTTGGTCTTGTTTTAGCAGTCCAATTACCATTGACCTGGGCATCGCCCGCTATTACAATGGATCTTCACACAACCAAGATTAGTTCCCCTGAAGAAAAAATGGCTGCTTTGGAGGGTGGACTCTATGGTTTTATAAAGCCTGCTGAGGTCTCTGATATGAGGGGACACGTGGGGAGGAAACTGAAAGGAAAAGTAGAAAGGGTCAAAACAATTGGGGAAGCTTGGGATCTATTTAAAACTACGATCCTAGAAGCTCAAAAAATATATATTCCGCAGGTTAGGAAAGGCACAAAAAGGTATAGGAAAAAGCCTGCATGGTTAACAAACAGAGTAATGGAGGCTGTAAAAAGTAAAAAGAATTCCTTTAAGCAGTGGAAAGCTAGTCACAGTGAGGCTGATAAAACGGAACACAGGCTATGGCAAATAAAATGCAAGTCTGAGGTCAGGCAGGCAAAAAGGGAATATGAGGAGCATATAGCAAAAAACGTAAAAACCAACAATAAAACTTTCTTCAAATACATTAGAAACAGGAAACCAGCCAGGGAGGCAGTGGGGCCCTTGGACGACCAAGGGGTAAAAGGAGTATTGAAGGATGATAGGGAAATGGCTGAGAAGCTAAATGCATTTTTTGCCTCCGTCTTCACTGTGGAAGATGAGAAGTGCTTGCCCACTCCAGAACCACTGATTTCAGGAGGGGTGTTGAAAGACCTGAGTCAGATTGAGGTGACGAGAGAGGAGGTCCTAAAACTGATAGACAACTTAAAAACTGAAAAATCACCAGGCCCAGATGGCATACATCCGAGAGTTCTGAAAGAACTCAAATGTGAACTTGTAGATCTCCTGACAAAGATATGTAATCTTTCCTTAAAATCTGCCTCCATTCCTGAGGATTGGAAGGTAGCTAATGTCACTCCCATCTTTAAAAAGGGTTCCAGAGGAGATCCGGGAAATTACAGGCCAGTCAGTCTGACGTCGATACCGGGTAAATTGGTGGAAACCATTATTAAGGAAAGAATTAGTAGGCACATAGATGAACAAAACCTATTGAGGCAGACTCAGCACGGTTTCTGTAAGGGAAGATCTTGTCTCACTAACCTGTTAGTGTTCTTTGAGGGGGTGAACAAACATGTGGACAAGGGGGATCCAATAGATATTATTTACCTTGACTTCCAGAAAGCTTTTGATAAAGTTCCTCATCAAAGGCTCCTAAGTAAGCTCAAAAATCATGGGATAGAAGGACAAGTCCTTTTATGGATCAAAAACTGGCTAGTTCATAGAAAACAGAGAGTGAGTGTAGGTGGGCAATTTTCTCAGTGGAGGGTGGTAAGCAGTGGGGTACCGCAGGGATCAGTACTTGGTCCACTGCTTTTTAACTTGTTCATTAATGATTTGGAGATGGGAGTAAGCAGTGAAGTGGCTAAATTTGCGGATGATACAAAGTTGTTCAGGGTGGTGAAAACCAGTGAGGATTGTGAGGCACTCCAAGGGGATCTGTCAAGGATGGGCGAGTGGGCGTCAACATGGCAAATGGGGTTCAATGTGGCCAAGTGCAAGGTGATGCACATTGGAGCCAAAAATCCTAAATATAAATACACATTGATGGGGTCTGAACTGGCAGAGACTGAGCAAGAGAGAGATCTTGGAGTTGTAGTGGATAACTC
The DNA here is from genome assembly GCF_001447785.1 of Gekko japonicus. Classification (NCBI taxonomy): domain Eukaryota; kingdom Metazoa; phylum Chordata; class Lepidosauria; order Squamata; family Gekkonidae; genus Gekko; species Gekko japonicus. The sequence goes on along the minus strand of NW_015172013.1, from coordinate 942,626 downwards.
ACTGAAAATGTCGAGACAGTGTGTGACTGCAATAAAGAAGGCCAATGCTATGCTGGGGATTATTAGGAAGGGTATTGAAAACAGATCAGCCAATATAATAATGCCCCTATATAAATCAATGGTGAGACCTCATTTGGAATACTGTGTGCAGTTCTGGTCACCACACCTTAAAAAGGATATTATAGCTTTGGAAAAAGTGCAGAAAAGGGCAACTCGAATGATAAAAGGGTTGGAACACTTTCCCTATGAGGAAAGGTTAAAGCGCTTAGGGCTCTTTAGCTTGGAGAAAAGACGACTGAGGGGTGACATGATCGAGGTTTATAAGATTATGCATGGGAAAGAGCAGGTAAAGAAAGAGGTACTTTTCTCCCTTTCTCACAATACAAGAACTCGTGGGCACTCCATGAAATTGCTGAGCGGTCGGGTTAGAATGGATAAAAGGAAGTACTTCTTCACCCAAAGAGTGATTAACACTTGGAATTCACTGCCACAGGAAGTGGTGGGTGCTACAAGCATGGATGGCTTCAAAAGGGAATTAGATAAGCATATGGAGCAGAGGTCCATCAGTGGCTATTAGCCACAAGGTATAGCTAGGGGCTCTGGGGCAAGTGATGCTCTGTCTTCTTGGTGCTTGGGGGGGGTCAACAGTGGGAGGGCTTCTAATGTCCTGGCCCCACTGCTGGACCTCCTGATGGCACTGGTATTTCTGGCCACTGTGTGACACAGAGTGTTGGACTGGATGGGCCTTTGGCCTGATCCAACATTGGCGTCTCTTATGTTCTTATGTTCTTATGTATGGCTCTTGATGTATGATGGTGGCACCCTGAAGTACAGGGTGGCAACCCTTCCACCAGGTGCGTTGGATATGCCAACAAGGGTGGACTTGTCAAAGAAGGAAGCATGATCGGGGATGAAAGAACTTTATTCAAAATAAGGCTGAGAAACCCAATGTTGTAGAAGAAGAGATTGGTTTTATACCCTGCCCTTCACTACCGGAAGGAGTCTCAGAGCAGTTTACAATCTCCTTCCCCTCCCCACAACAGACACCCTGTGAGCAATGTTCCCTCTAAACTGTGGAGTCTTGGGAGCAAAAATTCTACTTTGTGAGCTCCTGGCATTAAAGTTGTGAGCGAGTGATTTGGCTGCTGTATAAATTAGTTTGCTTTAGAGCCATCCTTGCTGAGCTAAGACAAAAACGTGTGAGCCAGAGGCTAAAAAAACTGTGAGCTAGCTCACACTAACTGAGCTTAGAGGGAACACTGCGCCGTGAGGTAGGTGGGGCTGAGGGAGCTCTTTTGAGAACTGCCCTTGAGAGAACTCTGAAAATACTTGTGACTGACCCAAGGTCGGACCAACAGCTGTATATGTGGAGGAGTGGGGAATCACACCCAGTTCTCCCAGATGAGAGTCCGTGCTCTTAACAACTACAATAAACTGGCTCTACACCAAACTGTAAATTATGCCTTTTACCATCAGAATGGAGGTAATTGTTTTGCAAGCCAGCCATTTGGTTCAGGTCCAGATAGTTTCCCAGGCTGGTGTTCTGCTTGGCATTTCTTGTGAGGTTATTTCTAGGCCAGGCAGCGTGACAGATTCGATATCTATCTGGGGTGGTTTTATATGGGGCTCCTAGCAGTGTGGCAGTCTTAACGATGCCACCAAATGCTTCGTTGTTTTGGTGCCAGAGACCGGCACCGTTCTTTTGCCAGCCACTTTCCTTCCAGCAGCTTACAGATTGGACTGGCAGCGTCCCACAGCAAGGCAGAATTTTGTCTGAAAAACCATTAACTCAAAATTCTTCAGCTGGTTTTGAAAAAAACCCAACAACCAGCCTGATTTTTCAAGAGTTGTGCGAAGGAATATTGCCGGCAATTTTATTTTAATGCATTGGTCTGCTTTAAAAAAAACGTCAGGTTGAATGCTTCTTGGGAAGTCCGTGGCTGCTCTAGTCCTGAAATTAGTACAGAAGCATAATGTTTGGATGGTGGAGAGCGATGGAGGGCCATGGCAAGAGAAAGCAAGGAGGAAATAAAAGGGGAGAGGAAGAAAGGATGAGTCTGAAGGAGGTGAGAGGCATGATGTGTGTTCATGTAAGCTGTCACTCACTACAAACTGTAAGGTAAAGGTAACGGTTTCCCTTGCTCGAAAGCCAGTCGAATCAGACTCTCGGGATGCTATACTCATCTCCGTTTCCAAGCAAAAGAGCCAGCGCTGTCCGAAGGTGTTTCCGTGGTCATGTGGCTGGCATGACTAGACGCCGAGGTGCATGGAACATTGTTACCTTCCCACCGAAATGGTATCTATTTATCTACTTGCAATTTCTTGTTTTCGAACTGCTGGGTTGGCAGGAGCTGGGGCCAGAGACGGGAGCTCACTCCGTCATGCGGCACTCGGGTCTCGAACTGCTGAACTACCAACCTTCCAGTCTGCAGTTTGTCTTTCCCTTGTGATCTTTCTCCCTAATCCTTTCTTCATAGGCCCATTCTTCATCTAGCATTCGCTCCGTTGTTTTACCAAACTCACATTTGAACAGAAAAAGATGCGGCTCAAAACTACATTCAACCGGGCAACGTTGTATTGACTGCAGAGTCCCCTCCTAAACGGCCATAAAACAGCCATAAATCTATGCAGATAGTACCATAAAACTGAGAGATCAAAGGAAGTGAGACCAGCATGCAGTGTGGAGGCTAGGATATGAAAAAATCTGAGAATCAAAGAAAGTGAAAGTGGCATGCAATGTAGAGGGTAATTTCTATTCCGTTCTAACGTGGGTTTGGTAAAACAGTGGAGCGAATGCTAGATGCAGAATGGGCCATAGTCTGAAACATTCTGTTTCCGTGAGCAATCATTGCTCTAGGACAGTGGCGGCAAACCTATGGCACGGGTGCCAGAGGTGGCACTCAGAGCCCTCTCTGTGGGCACGTGTGCCATCACCCCGGCCAGGCCCAGACCATCATTAAAATGTCAAATTCACTGCCAAATAATTTTAAGTAAATGAAAGCATTTCGATTGCTTTCCTTACTTTGTTTGGATCATCTTAAGTTAATGTGTGAGTTGTTTTTTCTAAAGTAAAACCTCAGTATTCAGGTTAAATTGCCGTGTTGGCCCTTTGCGATAAATAAGTGGGTTTTGGGTCGCAGTTTGGGCACTCGGGCCTCTAAAAGGTTCGCTATCACTGCTCTAGGAGCTGGAAGAGGAAACAGGAGAAAGCAGAGGGGGAAACATCTGGGCATCAGCCCTGGCGTTGGAGTGCTCTCCAGGACACCCACAAGCTGGGCATGAAGAAAACAGTCCCTCTGCAGACTGGTAGACTGTCCCAGTATTGATGTCAGGATCCTGGCTTTATTCCTTTTTATGGATTGTATGGTTTTAGAGGGGTTTCCCCCTCCTTTTCTTTTGGACAGACTGCTGCTGTTTGAGTGTTCTGCATTCTTTATCCAGGTAGATATTATCTTTATGAAGGCAGAATGGAACTTCCCTGCCTCCCCCCCCCCTTCCACTGCAGCTCACTGATCTCTAGGAGATGCTGCTCCGGGCAGGGGGGAGGGGGAACCAGAGGAATGACATGGGGGTGGGGCCTGCAGTGGGAAGGGGAAATCCGTGGAAATTGCCAGTTTTGTCTGGATCCAACCCCTTGTGAGTTGCCTCAAGTGCTTTCTAAATGGCGAATAAGGATCATGAAGCTACCTGAAGGTTGCAGTTCCCGACACCTGTACCCCACATTGGTCACAGCAGAAATATGCCCTTGCTTGGGCTGGACGTGCAGCCCTTTTTCGGTTGGTTTGGGATGAGATGAAATGGCTTTCAGCTGTGGGTGTCTCATCCTGGAACAGTCCGTAGCTCTTTCCTATTAACTGAGAAGCATAAGATTTGGATTGCAGAAAGCCATGGGCGGCCCCCCTGGACTCAAACTTCTTTCTCACATCAGTTTGTTAACTCTTGCATTTGTATGCTAATTCACTGCCATTCACAGACGGCACCAACTGCCTTAACCCAATCTCAGCTACAATCACCCTGCTAATGATGCATCTTGACTCTAACTGGCCCTT